>NW_026525463.1:0-273020 GCF_943734705.1 Anopheles coustani | reverse complement strand
TTCCAAACACGCTAAAACAACTTTTAAGGTGCTTCGAAGCAGTTTTCTCGTATTTCCAAACTAGCTGAAACAACTTCTAAGGTGCTTCGAAGCAGTTTCCTCGAATTTCCATACACCCTAAAACAACTTCTGAGGTGCTTCGAAGCAGTTTCCTCGTATTTCCAAACACGCTTAAACAACTTCTGAGGTGCTTCGAAGCAGTTTCCTCGTATTTCCAAACACGCTAAAACAACTTTTAAGGTGCTTCGAAGCAGTTTTCTCGTATTTCCAAACAAGCTGAAACAACTTCTAAGGTGCTTCGAAGCAGTTTCCTCGAATTTCCATACACCCTAAAACAACTTCTGAGGTGCTTCGAAGCAGTTTCCTCGTATTTCCAAACACGCTTAAACAACTTCTGAGGTGCTTCGAAGCAGTTTTCTCGTATTTCCAAACACGCTAAAACAACTTCTGAGGTGCTTCGAAGCAGTTTCCTCGTATTTCCAAACACGCTAAAACAACTTCTAAGGTGCTTCGAAGCAGTTTCTTCGTATTTCCAAACACGCTAAAACAACTTTTAAGGTGCTTCGAAGCAGTTTTCTCGTATTTCCAAACACGCTAAAACAACTTCTGAGGTGCTTCGAAGCAGTTTCCTCGTATTTCCAAACACGCTAAAACAACTTCTAAGGTGCTTCGAAGCAGTTTCTTCGTATTTCCAAACACGCTAAAACAACTTCTAAGGTGCTTCGAAGCAGTTTCCTCGTATTTCCAAACACGCTTAAACAACTTCTAAGGTGCTTCGAAGCAGTTTCCTCGTATTTCCAAACACGCTTAAACAACTTCTAAGGTGCTTCGAAGCAGTTTCCTCGTATTTCCAAACACGCTAAGACAACTTCTAAGGTGCTTCGAAGCAGTTTCTACGTACTTCCAAACACATTCAAACACATTCTAAGGTGCTTCGAAGCAGTTTCCTCGTATTTCCAAACACGCTTAAACAACTTCTGAGGTGCTTCGAAGCAGTTTTCTCGTATTTCCAAACACGCTAAAACAACTTCTAAGGTGCTTCGAAGCAGTTTCTTCGTATTTCCAAACACGCTAAAACAACTTCTAAGGTGCTTCGAAGCAGTTTCCTCGTTTTTTCAAACACGCTTAAACAACTTCTAAGGTGCTTCGAAGCAGTTTCCTCGTATTTCCAAACACGCTAAAACAACTTCTAAGGTGCTTCGAAGCAGTTTCCTCGTATTTCCAAACACGCTAAAACAACTTTTAAGGTGCTTCGAAGCAGTTTTCTCGTATTTCCAAACAAGCTGAAACAACTTCTAAGGTGCTTCGAAGCAGTTTCCCTCGAATTTCCATACACCCTAAAACAACTTCTGAGGTGCTTCGAAGCAGTTTCCTCGTATTTCCAAACACGCTTAAACAACTTCTGAGGTGCTTCGAAGCAGTTTCCTCGTATTTCCAAACACGCTTAAACAACTTCTAAGGTGCTTCGAAGCAGTTTCCTCGTATTTCCAAACACGCTAAAACAACTTCTAAGGTGCTTCGAAGCAGTTTCCTCGTATTTCCAAACACGCAAAAACAACTTTTAAGGTGCTTCGAAGCAGTTTTCTCGTATTTCCAAACAAGCTGAAACAACTTCTAAGGTGCTTCGAAGCAGTTTCCTCGTATTTCCAAACACGCTAAAACAACTTCTGAGGTGCTTCGAAGCAGTTTCCTCGTATTTCCAAACACGCTTAAACAACTTCTGAGGTGCTTCGAAGCAGTTTCCTCGTATTTCCAAACACGCTTAAACAACTTCTGAGGTGCTTCGAAGCAGTTTCCTCGTATTTCCAAACACGCTTAAACAACTTCTGAGGTGCTTCGAAGCAGTTCCTCGTATTTCCAAACACGCTTAAACAACTTCTGAGGTGCTTCGAAGCAGTTTCCTCGTATTTCCAAACACGCTAAGACAACTTCTGAGGTGCTTCGAAGCAGTTTCCTCGTATTTCCAAACACGCTAAAACAACTTCTAAGGTGCTTCGAAGCAGTTTCCTCGTATTTCCAAACACGCTAAAACAACTTCTAAGGTGCTTCGAAGCAGTTTCCTCGTATTTCCAAACAAGCTGAAACAACTTCTAAGGTGCTTCGAAGCAGTTTCCTCGAATTTCCATACACCCTAAAACAACTTCTGAGGTGCTTCGAAGCAGTTTCCTCGTATTTCCAAACACGCTTAAACAACTTCTGGGGTGCTTCGAAGCAGTTTCCTCGTATTTCCAAACACGCTAAAACAACTTCTAAGGTGCTTCGAAGCAGTTTCCTCGTATTTCCAAACACGCTAAAACAACTTCTAAGGTGCTTCGAAGCAGTTTCCTCGTATTTCCAAACAAGCTGAAACAACTTCTAAGGTGCTTCGAAGCAGTTTCCTCGAATTTCCATACACCCTAAAACAACTTCTGAGGTGCTTCGAAGCAGTTTCCTCGTATTTCCAAACACGCTTAAACAACTTCTGAGGTGCTTCGAAGCAGTTTCCTCGTATTTCCAAACACGCTAAAACAACTTCTAAGGTGCTTCGAAGCAGTTTCCTCGTATTTCCAAACACGCTAAAACAACTTCTAAGGTGCTTCGAAGCAGTTTCCTCGTATTTCCAAACACGCAAAAACAACTTTTAAGGTGCTTCGAAGCAGTTTTCTCGTATTTCCAAACAAGCTGAACAACTTCTAAGGTGCTTCGAAGCAGTTTCCTCGTATTTCCAAACACGCTAAAACAACTTCTGAGGTGCTTCGAAGCAGTTTCCTCGTATTTCCAAACACGCTTAAACAACTTCTGAGGTGCTTCGAAGCAGTTTCCTCGTATTTCCATACACCCTAAAACAACTTCTAAGGTGCTTCGAAGCAGTTTCCTCGTATTTCCAAACACGCTAAAACAACTTCTAAGGTGCTTCGAAGCAGTTTCCTCGAATTTCCATACACGCTAAAACAACTTCTGAGGTGCTTCGAAGCAGTTTCCTCGTATTTCCAAACACGCTAAAACAACTTCTAAGGTGCTTCGAAGCAGTTTCCTCGAATTTCCATACACGCTAAAACAACTTCTGAGGTGCTTCGAAGCAGTTTCCTCGTATTTCCAAACACGCTAAAACAACTTCTAAGGTGCTTCGAAGCAGTTTCCTCGTATTTCCAAACACGCTAAAACAACTTTTAAGGTGCTTCGAAGCAGTTTTCTCGTATTTCCAAACAAGCTGAAACAACTTCTAAGGTGCTTCGAAGCAGTTTCCTCGAATTTCCATACACCCTAAAACAACTTCTGAGGTGCTTCGAAGCAGTTTCCTCGTATTTCCAAACACGCTTAAACAACTTCTGAGGTGCTTCGAAGCAGTTTCCTCGTATTTCCAAACACGCTAAAACAACTTCTAAGGTGCTTCGAAGCAGTTTCCTCGAATTTCCAAACACGCTAAAACAACTTCTGAGGTGCTTCGAAGCAGTTTCCTCGTATTTCCAAACACGCTAAGACAACTTCTAAGGTGCTTCGAAGCAGTTTCCTCGTATTTCCAAACACGCTTAAACAACTTCTCAGGTGCTTCGAAGCAGTTTCCTCGTATTTCCAAACACGCTAAAACAACTTCTGAGGTGCTTCGAAGCAGTTTCCTCGTATTTCCAAACACGCTAAAACAACTTCTAAGGTGCTTCGAAGCAGTTTCCTCGTATTTCCAAACACGCTTAAACAACTTCTAAGGTGCTTCGAAGCAGTTTCCTCGTATTTCCAAACACGCTTAAACAACTTCTAAGGTGCTTCGAAGCAGTTTCCTCGTATTTCCAAACACGCTAAGACAACTTCTAAGGTGCTTCGAAGCAGTTTCCTCGTATTTCCAAACACGCTAAAACAACTTCTAAGGTGCTTCGAAGCAGTTTCCTCGTATTTCCAAACACGCTAAAACAACTTCTGAGGTGCTTCGAAGCAGTTTCCTCGTATTTCCAAACACGCTAAGACAACTTCTAAGGTGCTTCGAAGCAGTTTCCTCGTATTTCCAAACACGCTAAAACAACTTCTAAGGTGCTTCGAAGCAGTTTCCTCGTATTTCCAAACACGCTTAAACAACTTCTAAGGTGCTTCGAAGCAGTTTCCTCGTATTTCCAAACACGCTTAAACAACTTCTAAGGTGCTTCGAAGCAGTTTCCTCGTATTTCCAAACACGCTAAGACAACTTCTGAGGTGCTTCGAAGCAGTTTCCTCGTATTTCCAAACACGCTAAGACAACTTCTAAGGTGCTTTCGAAGCAGTTTCCTCGTATTTCCAAACACGCTAAGACAACTTCTGAGGGTGCTTCGAAGCAGTTTCCTCGTATTTCCAAACACGCTAAAACAACTTCTAAGGTGCTTCGAAGCAGTTTCCTCGTATTTCCAAACACGCTAAAACCAACTTCTAAGGTGCTTCGAAGCAGTTTCCTCGTATTTCCAAACACGCTTAAACAACTTCTAAGGTGCTTCGAAGCAGTTTCCTCGTATTTCCAAACACGCTAAAACAACTTCTGAGGTGCTTCGAAGCAGTTTCCTCGTATTTCCAAACACGCTTAAACAACTTCTGAGGTGCTTCGAAGCAGTTTCCTCGTATTTCCAAACACGCTTAAACAACTTCTGAGGTGCTTCGAAGCAGTTTCCTCGTATTTCCATACACCCTAAAACAACTTCTGAGGTGCTTCGAAGCCAGTTTCCTCGTATTTCCAAACACGCTTAAACAACTTCTGAGGTGCTTTCGAAGCAGTTTCCTCGTATTTCCATACACCCTAAAACAACTTCTGAGGTGCTTCGAAGCAGTTTCCTCGTATTTCCAACACGCTAAGACAACTTCTGAGGTGCTGCGAAGCAGTTTCCTCGTATTTCCAAACACGCTAAAACAACTTCTAAGGTGCTTCGAAGCAGTTTCCTCGTATTTCAAACACGCTAAAACAACTTCCGAGGTGCTTCGAAGCAGTTTCCTCGTATTTCCAAACACGCTAAGACAACTTCTAAGGTGCTTCGAAGCAGTTTCCTCGTATTTCCAAACACGCTAAGACAACTTCTGAGGTGCTTCGAAGCAGTTTCCTCGTATTTCCAAACACGCTAAAACAACTTCTAAGGTGCTTCGAAGCAGTTTCCTCGTATTTCCAAACACGCTAAAACAACTTCTAAGGTGCTTCGAAGCAGTTTCCTCGTATTTCCAAATACGCTTAAACAACTTCTAAGGTGCTTCGAAGCAGTTTCCTCGTATTTCCAAACACGCTTAAACAACTTCTGAGGTGCTTCGAAGCAGTTTCCTCGTATTTCCAAACACGCTAAAACAACTTCTAAGGTGCTTCGAAGCAGTTTCCTCGTATTTCCATACACCCTAAAACAACTTCTGAGGTGCTTCGAAGCAGTTTCCTCGTATTTCCAAACACGCTAAGACAACTTCTGAGGTGCTGCGAAGCAGTTTCCTCGTATTTCCAAACACGCTAAAACAACTTCTAAGGTGCTTCGAAGCAGTTTCCTCGTATTTCCATACACCCTAAAACAACTTCTGAGGTGCTTCGAAGCAGTTTCCTCGTATTTCCAAACACGCTAAAACAACTTCTGAGGTGCTTCGAAGCAGTTTCCTCGTATTTCCAAACACGCTAAGACAACTTCTAAGGTGCTTCGAAGCAGTTTCCTCGTATTTCCAAACACGCTTAAACAACTTCTAAGGTGCTTCGAAGCAGTTTCCTCGTATTTCCAAACACGCTTAAACAACTTCTAAGGTGCTTCGAAGCAGTTTCCTCGTATTTCCAAACACGCTAAAACAACTTCTGAGGTGCTTCGAAGCAGTTTCCTCGTATTTCCAAACACGCTTAAACAACTTCTGAGGTGCTTCGAAGCAGTTTCCTCGTATTTCCAAACACGCTTAAACAACTTCTGAGGTGCTTCGAAGCAGTTTCCTCGTATTTCCATACACCCTAAAACAACTTCTGAGGTGCTTCGAAGCAGTTTCCTCGTATTTCCAAACACGCTTAAACAACTTCTGAGGTGCTTCGAAGCAGTTTCCTCGTATTTCCATACACCCTAAAACAACTTCTGAGGTGCTTCGAAGCAGTTTCCTCGTATTTCCAAACACGCTAAGACAACTTCTGAGGTGCTGCGAAGCAGTTTCCTCGTATTTCCAAACACGCTAAAACAACTTCTAAGGTGCTTCGAAGCAGTTTCCTCGTATTTCCAAACACGCTAAAACTACTTCTGAGGTGCTTCGAAGCAGTTTCCTCGTATTTCCAAACACGCTAAGACAACTTTTGAGGTGCTTCGAAGCAGTTTCCTCGTATTTCCAAACACGCTAAAACAACTTCTAAGGTGCTTCGAAGCAGTTTCCTCGTATTTCCAAACACGCTAAAACAACTTCTAAGGTGCTTCGAAGCAGTTTCCTCGTATTTCCAAATACGCTTAAACAACTTCTAAGGTGCTTCGAAGCAGTTTCCTCGTATTTCCAAACACGCTTAAACAACTTCTGAGGTGCTTCGAAGCAGTTTCCTCGTATTTCCAAACACGCTTAAACAACTTCTGAGGTGCTTCGAAGCAGTTTCCTCGTATTTCCAAACACGCTAAAACAACTTCTAAGGTGCTTCGAAGCAGTTTCCTCGAATTTCCATACACGCTAAAACAACTTCTAAGGTGCTTCGAAGGCGCGAATAGCGGAAAGCAATGTTCAGCACGAATGTTTATCACCACAAGGCCTATCTTTCGTCCAAATACGGCATTTCGATCCGAGGTACGCAAAAGGGCGACATGGCCGATTCACGTGTGTGACAAAAAGTGTGCACAAAATGCGCCACCAAGTGTAATTCCCTTAACGGCATGGCAAGCACCGTTTTGGCAAGTACTTATCATGTTGGAATTTTGCTCCGAACACTTGGAAGCGCTAACTGGTAACGCGGGGACGATATTCGGGGATTTGGACAAAAGGCAAGGTTAATATGCATGGTGAGCAAAAGGCGAGGTAAATATGCATGGTAAACTGCCTTTTGCCCAAATACCCTCTTTTCCGTACGAGCTAGCGGAAAGCAATGTTCAGCACGAATGTTTATCGCCACGAGGCCTATTTTTCGTTCATTTATACCATCTCCAAAGTTTTTTGAGTGTGGTCGGGAATACGTTAAAAGTGCTTCGAACCACCAAGGAAGTTGTTTTGGTGTGGTTGCAATTACGTAGAAAGTTCTTCGAACCATCTCCAAAGTTGTTTTAGTTTGGTTGGAAATTACGTAAAAAGTGCTTCGAACCACCTAGGAAGTTGTTTTGATGTGGTCGAGAATTTAAAAAAGCTCCGAACCACCTTCAAAAGTTGTTTTAGTGTGGTTGGGAATACGTAAAAAGTGCTCTGAACCACCTTCAAAATTGTTTTGGTGTTGTTTGAAATACGTAGAAAGTGCTTCGAACCATCTTCTAAGTTGTTTTGGTGTGGTTGAAATTACGTAAAAAGTGCTTCGAACCACCTAGGAAGTTGTTTTGGTTTGGTTGGAATTACATAAAAAGTGCTTCGAACCATCTCCAAAGTTGTCATGGGTGCAGGGCGGTAAGATGTGGGGGTACGGGGTGGATGGGGTATGTTTGGCCACACCAACATTGGTCACTCGTGCATCACGGACATTTAAAACCATCTTTCCTACACTATTCGTGCTTGTTCGACTTTGCTCGAAAAATTCGAGTACTCCGGTGGACAGGAGGGCGAGATTCGAGTGCTTGATTTGCCAGCAGGGCCGGTTTGATAACCGAATAGTCCAGAAGTTCCTAGACACCTTGATCATGTTTTTACCTCTAGTTCAAGTATCTTATGCTAACCCTACCTTAAGTCTTAAGCACCATGAAAAATAACATCTGTCAGAATCGACCACGAGGTAGATTCTCTTTTGCTTCCGACCTCCGAGCAGTACGGACGACTCCGAGCAGAAACGTGAAAAGTGAAGAAAGTGAAAAACTCAAGTGATTTCATAAAAGTGTGTGAATTTTTAGTAAAAATCGCTTCCAAAGCGGTAAAGATTTGCCGAATCGGATATTGATTCAAAATCGGCACATCGGGTGACACTAGTTGCAATACATTAAAAACATGACATGTGGTCAAGCAAAGTTGATAATTTTTTTTTTAAGTGCTCAATGATGTGTTGTAAAGGATATTGCAGTGAAAACCACAGAAGAATTTGCTTTAAACTAGAATTTTGACAAAAAAAAATTTAACACCATGGGGTTTTCCGGACCGGCACGCCCAACCAGCACAGCGACTGCTCGATTCTGCTCGAAAGTTTCGAGCAAGTGCAGGAAACAACATGAAAGTGGGGGGAAAACTGGTTTGAGCCTCGGTGCCGGGCAAGTGACCACTCTGGTTTCACCAGAACTCACCCTACACCCCCGTTCAAACCCAAGCCCCACCTACTTCCCCCCTGGTCATAGTTAAGGATCTATGTGGGACAGGAAAATATATTGAATTGGCCTGCATATATCGAGCAGCGTTGAAAGATGCTCTTATAACTGTTTATATTTAAAACGATGGTTTTTTGTTGTGTAATCTAATTGTTTTGTTTTTTTTTTCAGTACGACGACGAAAAAAATGGATAACAAAAATGCTGAGAAGCCAAAATACGTGCCACTTCAACTCAGCGAATATTTTATGCACAAGTTTTCCAATAAAAACAAATCAATTCCGGCGGTTGCGTGGCGCAAGGCAGCCATTAAGCAGTATAAGGAATTAACTGCCGCACAAAAACAAGCGCTGCAAACCGAGCTCAGAAAAAAACAAGCTGCGTTTGTTTCAAAAATGGCTGACTACATCGACTTGCTCCCGTCAGAGAAAAAGCCTCGCCACCAGCAAATGCTGACACACTACGTGCAGTCAATGCGCTGTGCTATCAGCAGCGATGTCCATTCAACTGCATCATCTGACAGGCAAGCAGAAACGTAAGTTTTTCATTTAAATAATATGAGGCTTTCATGGCGATGTGTATTCGCATGCAAAGCAACATTGGTTCGCTAAAGATAGAAATGTTTTGTACAATGAAGGTGGTCAGTAAAAACATAGAACCGTTCTTTAGCAAGCTGGTGTGCAAATATGTTTTGAATGTTTCATTGCTTAGATTGACAAACATATTTTTTTTTATATTTTAAGGGTTACCAGTCCGGCACAGATGCTACACTCATCACAATTTCTTGAGCCACCACCAAGGTATTTCTTGAAAAAACGTTTTTGCGTCGAAAATGGTCCGTTACACAATACTAAACTATTTCTGCCTATTTCCAACAGCAATTTGCTTCAATTTTATAACCAGTGTCTCTATTTTGGTGATCCGATGGAGTGCAAAAAAACCTTCGAGGGGCTGTCAAGACGACTGAAGAGCGTCATTGAAACAGTGAAGAAAAACGCGCAAGAACTTTTCCTGCAGGAGGCGCCACAATATATTGAAAGCCTATCTGATGATGCAAGGAATGAATACATACGCCTTTTGAAAGAAACACTTATTCACGAAAGGAGTGGCAAGGAACGGTAAGAGAAGTTGTTTGGTCCAGATGCTGATGAATATTTTTTAAAAATTACTTCTTTTTACTAAATCATTCGTAATAGGCCTGGCGCGACGTTTAAAGGAAAAAAAACTCCAAACAGCGGTAGGCTGCGGGAACCCACCCTTCCACCAAGGTAAGAATGCCACAACAACGTGTACTTTTATATGTCGTCAAGTACAAAACCAAATCATTCCCAAATTGTATTTCACAGAACATCGCTTGAGTTTTTTGCACGATTCATTTACACTGGGAAAGCAAGCAGTCTGCGGGAGTCATTTAAAAAGCTTTCGAATGCCTCAAAGCAAATCATCGCAACAAACAGAAAAGACATGCAGAAACAATACTTCGCCGACCTTAAAAAATTTTTGAGTATGCTTCCAAAGCAGAAAGCAAAGGTATATTTAAGATACGTCCAGCTGAAAGCCAAGTGGAAAATTGACTTGTAGTCTTTGTTGCTCAAAAGGTTTGTAAATAGGTTTTTTCTGTTTTTTTTCCATTATCAAATTCGATTAAAATACCATATGCAATTCTCATAATCGTTTTTTTTTTCAAACGATTTTAGAAATGTTGGAGTAAAGCTGATTAAAGACGATACGTCCGCATCACCTGATCGTTGAGTTCCTTAAAAATAAGAAAACGTGGACTGCCGCACTTTGGGTGTCAAACATTATTTTTAAAAGACCATTTTTTTATCATTTCTTTTTTATTCAATAATCACCATTCAAAATTCCCCGTTTCATCCCTATTTTAGTTGAATTTTTAATAAGGCTTCAATATTTTAAAAAGTGAGAAGTTTATACTGGTAAAATGACATTTGATTATTAACATAAAAAAAATGCAAAAGAAAATTTGATGAAATCGAAACAAAGATCATTTATTATTTGAGAAATCCGAAACTCACTCAAACCCTTAAGTTTGAATAAGCTAACTTGAAAGAACACGAAGATATTGGTTGATGACCACAAAATTTGGGAACTTAGTCGGCCAAAGTGCACTTTGTAGGACGATTTGCGGGGGGTAAGAGGGATCGGAGGGAAAAATGAATAATAAGCAAATAGTCTCACCTCGTCACGATCTACAACTTAGCCGTTTAGCCGACCGACGTACCGCGGATTGAGTTCATGGTTACGGGAAATTATCCCGCGGAGTGAGTTCGAGGGTGCAGGGCGGTAAGATGTGGGGGGTAAGGGGTGGTTGGGGTATGTTCGGGCGCACCAACGTTGGTCCCTTTTGCACCACCGACATTTAAAACCATCTTTCCTACACTTTATGTGCTTGCTCGACTTTGCTCGAAAAATTCGAGTACTTCGGTTGACAGCGGGGCTAGATTCGAGTGGTTGATTTGCCAGCAGGGCCGATTTGACCACCGAGCATTCCGGACGTCATTAAGTTTTTTGCTAAAATCTTCGTCAATTTTTCCGCAATTGGGCTGCGGTTTTTACTAAAAATTTTAAAATAATTTTGCGCGTCTATTGGTGTTTGGATCGACTGTGAACTCGAAAATTTTTTGCGACCATTTTTTCCCGAACCACGTGTCCAAACACCAGTTTTTTGCTTCTCTTTCTCTCAAATCCCATCCGATCGAACTGCGGTTTGCGGCGTTCATTTCAAAATAATTTTACGCGTCTTTTTATATGCATTTTGTTGAGTTGTTCGAAAAAAATATGTTTTCATGAAAATAATGGGTAAGCACCTGAGACTACGCCCCGTGACGCCAAATGTGCCGCACAGGGTTTTCACTTTTTTTTAGAGTTCATAAAATGCGCATAAAGTATTGACAAAATGGTGATAGAAAAACCTGCTAACGTTTCGCTTTTGCTTAGCTAGTTAAACCATTTCTCCACATTCAAGCGCGATCCATTCCATTGGTGTTAGTAAACGAAGCAGTTAAAGAGGGGGATATGGCCGGGACCTAGTTTAACCAACGGTTTATTTTTCTCCGAATTTAAGTAGGCTAAAGTATTCGCCAAGCACACCGCAACCGGTATGCTACCGTACCGAATCAGTTTTTCCTGGACGGCCAAAGCCCCCAATGTGTTAACGGCGACGCGCAAATCATGGTAACGGTTCTTTTTCCGCCGAATTCCAGCCACGCGACGTGTGCACCGAGCAACCCTGACCTTGATAGAACCAATTCGATAATTCACGGTCAGCCTGCTTAGTTCGTTCTTCGCTTCTGCACTCATACTCAACGGAAAACATTTTTTTCCCATGAACTAAAGACGGTCATATTGGTCGTTGACCGTTCGTGGCGAGAACTTGGCCATATGGCAAGGTAAATATGCATGGTGCACTGCGTTTTGCCCAAAAACTCATTTTTCTGTTCGAGCTAGCGGAAAGCAATGTTTGACACGAATGTTCATCGCCACAAGGCCTATCTTTTGTCCATATACTGCATTTTGATCCGAGGTACGCAAAAGGGCGATATGGCCGATACACGTATGTGACAAAAATTGTGCACAAAATGCGCAACCGCGTGTAATTCCCGGAACGGCATGGCAAGCACTGTTTTGGCAAGTACTTATCATGTTGGAACTTTGCTTTGGACACTTGCAAGCGCTAACTGGTAACGCGGAAACGATATTCGGGGATTTGGCCAAAAGGCAAGGTTAATATGCATGGTGAGCAAAAGGCGAGATAAATATGCATGGTAAACTGCCTTTTCCCCAAAAACTTACTTTTCCGTACGAGCTACCGGAAAGCAATGTTCGACACGAATGTTTATCGTCTCAACGACTATCTTTCGTACATTGTTGCGGCTAGAACGGGACCACAACACCGTCGCTGTCGGCTGCGCCACCGTCAAAGTGACAGCTGATGCGGCCCATGCAGCAGCCATCGAGTACCGACTCTAGCCTCAGCCAAAACGGGATAAAAGGGCTGCGCAAGCCACCATTATTTTCTATTCGCGATACGTTAGCGTGATAAAAGGTGAAATAAAGACTAATTTGTGGTTTCTTGCCAAAAGAACTCCGACAAATCCTTTTTTTTTTTAAATCACTGCTAACATTCCACAAATTAAGCTTTCTCTAATCGAACGGTGTTGTAAATCCGAAGGGTTTACATCGCGAGTAGAGGTTTAAAGTTACCCGGTCGCAGTGAAAAGTGTTTTCGCGAATTCGTACGGTGTTATAAAACCAAAGGGTGTACATCGCGAGTCAATGGAGAACACCCAAGAAGCACTTAGTGACGCGGGGTCAGATGGAAGCGCGAGCGCAGCGTCGCCATCGCGCGCAAAACCATCGATTGTTGATCGCGAATTGGAGCTGGCGCGGAAACGCTTCGCGCTGGAGCGACGGGCGTTCGAGATCGACATCTCGAAGCGGGAGCTGGAGCTGGAGGAGCTCGCCATCGCGATCGAACGAGGTTCGGTCCAAGGCGTGCCGGGCAAATTTACCGCTCCGAGTGATCAGCAGCCCGAATACGCGATGGCGCCAGGCCACTCGTCGAGCCTGTACATTGCTCCGAGTGCGCGACCTGCCGGAACCGCGCTACCACAGGATCACTCGTTGAGCCACTTTGCCGCCACAAGTGCGCCACCGGTCGAATCCGCGATGCCGCTGGGCCACCCGTCGAGCCCGCACACTGCTCCGGGTGCGCGACCAGCCGAAGCCGCGATGGCGCCGAGCCGCCCGTCGAGCGTTCACCCCGCTCCGGGTGAACGACCTACCGTAGGTCATAGTACGGCGGGAGTCATGGCCGCGAGTGCAAGTTGGCGTCACTCGTTGGCATTTGCACCAAATCGGCTGGATTACCAGGAACGACAGTCCCAAGAATATGCGCGATGGCGGCAATACTTGGACGACTTCCACCATTCCCGTGCCGGTCGAAGCCAACCTGCCACCAGCGAGCGGCACGACGCGATGGCGGCTCCGGCAGCGGAAAATGGTGGGCCGTCGAGCACCGTGAGGGAACCATCACAGTGCACACGTGAGCTGAACGCGACACAGAAGGCGGCCAGGCGGATTACGGATGATCTACCGACGTTTTCGGGGGACATCACGCAATGGCCGATGTTTATCTCCAACTTCGAAACGTCCACCGAAGTTTGTGGATTTTCGGACGTAGAAAATATCTTCCGGCTCCAAAAGGCCCTCAAAGGACCGGCGTACGAGGCGGTGGAGCAGCTCCTTTTTTACCCAGAAGGCCTGCACGAGGCGATGAGCGTGCTGCGCGAGGAGTTCGGTCGGACGGACCTTATAATTGAGGCGCTGATCGACAAGGTGCGAAGGATGCCTGGACCACGAGTGGAGCGTTTGGAGACTGTCGCAACGTATGGAAAAGCAGTGCGAAACATGTGCGCAACCATTCGAATCTCTGGGCTGAAGGATTACGAATGTAATATCGCACTGCTGAAGGAGCTGACGGAGAAGCTTCCCCCTACGTTACGGCTTCAATGGGCGCAAACGAAGGAATTCCTGCCGGAAGTGTCGCTGACGGAATTCGGTAAGTGGATTGCGGGAGTGGCCAAGGCTGTGAGCGGCGAAATCTCCACTTTTCCCAGCAGCAGGACGCCGGACCGCCCGAGGACGGAAGCAGCTCCTCCGCGCAACAACGTGAACCGCGGGCAACAACCGACGCAACGACAACCATGGATCAACTACCACACCGCGGAGACCCGGAAGGATGGCCCCTGCGTAGTGTGCAGTGGAGAGTGCCAGTCGTTGGTGCTTTGCAGCGGTTTTCTTGCGCTCACCCCGCGGCAGCGTACGTCGCTGGTGAAAGAAAAAGCAATGTGCCAAAGGTGTCTACGAAGGCACAAGAAAACATGCCGCGTGCGGGACATTTGTGGCGAGAACGGGTGTCGCGGCAGCAACACACACTCTTCGGAGCCTGGGAAAAACGTAAACAAGGACCCAGCTGTTTACGATCAGGCGAACATCACGACGGCACACACTGGGACAAACACTACCGGATTCGCGCACACCACTACCATCATAAACGAGCCGGAACGCGCACTCGAACACTGCAACGCGCACATTAACGGCACTAACACCTTGTTTCGGTATGTACCCGTTGTAGTATACGGTGCTGGTGGAAAAAAGGTAAACACGTTCGCCTTCTTCGATGATGGAGCATCATCGTCATTTGCTGATCGTTCATTGATCGATGAGTTGGGGTTGGTTGGGGTGCCGCATCCGCTATGTTTGAAGATGACAGGAGACCGTGTGAGGCAGGAGGATGAATCGGTGGAGGTAAAGATGACCATTTCGGGGGTCCATCCCTCGGCAAAGATTTTTGAGCTCGCAAAGGTCCACACGGTGCGAAGCCTGTCCCTCTCCGAGCAGTCGGCGTGCATGGAAGAGCTGGCGAAACGATTCGAGCACCTGAAAGGCCTTCCCATAGCATCCTACGACAAGGCGGTTCCTAGGATTCTAATTGGCATTGACAACGGCCATTTAGGAATTTCCCTCAAGAGCAAGGAGGGACGGGTGGGTGAGCCAATGGCAGAGAAGACACGGTTAGGCTGGACCGTGTTTGGACCAGCTTTACCAAGTACGACTCCACCAATGCATAGCTTGTACCACATATGCTCCTGCGAGGTCGCTGATACGACGTTGGATAGCGCCCTGAAGGAGTATTTCACGTTGGACGTATGTGGGATAACTAACCCGGGTCGGTTGTTATCGAAGGACGAGGAAAGGGCGATACAGCTCCTAGAGCGCGAAACACGCCTACTGGATGGCCGATACGAGACTGGTCTGTTGTGGAAGTTCGACGACGTTAGACTTCCACCCAGCAAAGAAATGGCCTTGAGACGCCACAAGTGCCTCGTCAGGAAGCTAAAAAAAGATAAAGTTTTAGCTGAAGCAATGAAGTTAAAGATGAAGGAGTACGAAGAGAAAGGTTATATAAGGCGTATACAACCTAGTGAGCTGCTCAAGAGGGGACCAAAAGATTGGTTCCTGCCCATCTTTCCCGTCAGCAACCCAAATAAGCCCGGAAAGATTAGGGTAGTTTTCGATGCGGCAGCGAAGGCGCATGGTGATAGCCTAAACGACCACTTGCTCCCTGGTCCGGATCAGATCGTTAGTCTGGTTGGCGTGCTACATAAATTTCGCGAACACCGAGTAGCAGTTGCCGGCGATATACGGGAAATGTTTTTCCAGGTGCGTATGAAGCTTGAGGATCAGCGAAGTCAGATGTTCCTCTGGCTAGACAGCGATGACATCGATGCAGAGCCCGTAGTGTTTTCCGTCGCCGTGATGACCTTCGGGGCAACATGCTCCCCGGCAAGTGCGCACTTTGTAAAAAATCGGAACGCCGAACGATTTGCCGAAGAGTTCCCGCGGGCAGCTGAATGTATTATAGGTGAGCACTATGTAGACGACATGCTGGCGAGCGCTGAAACGGAAAAGGAAGCGATTAGTTTGGCATCAACCGTTCGCTCCATTCACGCTCAAGGCGGCTTTGAGATTCGCAACTGGGTTTCGAACTCACAACGGGTGGCGGACGAGTTACGGTTGGAAGCAGATTCCGTCGGGATCGTAAACTTGTGCTGCCAATCGGCGGTAGAGAAAGTGCTCGGCCTCTGGTGGGACACATCTTCCGACACCTTTACCTTCAAACTTAATCCCAGGCATGACGATGAGCTGCTGTCCGGGCTGAGATCACCGACTATGCGCGAGGTGCTGCGGACGTTAATGATGATCTACGACCCCCTCGGACTCATCGGCCACTTCCTGATGTTCCTGAAGATCCTCCTGCAGGATATATGGCGAAGTCACATCCAATGGGACGACATCTTGGAAGGAGCCCTTGCCGAGCAGTGGATGGCGTGGGTTGCAGTCCTGCCCACCATATCACAGGTGAGAGTCCCTAGATGCTACCGAAATGTTTCACCAGTCGACACCGTCAACATTCAGCTTCATGTGTTCTGCGATGCTAGCGAGAAAGGAATGGCAGCGGTTAGCTACTTGCGATTCGAACATAACGGGTCTATAGAGTGTGCTCTAATTGGTTCGAAAACTAAGGTGGCTCCGGTGAAGCCCATATCCATCCCACGGCTTGAGCTAAATGCTGCAGTAATTGGTTCACGACTGGCCCGCAGCATTTGTAATTCACATCGTCTAACAATTCAGCGTAAGGTTTACTGGACAGACTCCCGCAACGTTGTGTGCTGGCTTCGATCAGACCACAGACAATACAACCAATATGTTGCCTGTAGAGTTGGTGAGATCCTGGAAGCATCAGACACAAACGAATGGCGATGGGTCTCTACTAAGCTAAATGTCGCCGATGATGGGACTAAGTGGTTGAAAGCCCCGGACATGACTCCTTCAAGTCGATGGTTCCGTGGCCCTAGCTTCTTGTGGGAGGCAGAAGGAGAGTGGCCACTAGCGACGGATCCTGGAATCACATCAGCCGAGCTACGGGTGAGTCTGATGCATCATGAGGCGTTTGAACAACTCATCGACTACACCAGATTTTCGAAGTGGAAGAGACTTGTCAGAGCCGTGGCTTATGTTAACAGGTTTATTGACAACCTGCGGCGCCGAGTACGGCGCGAAGCGTCACGTAAGGAGGATTTGGATCACGACGAAGTAATTGAAGCCGAAAACACGGTAATAAGGCTTGTGCAAGCAGCGGCGTTTCCAGCGGAAGTGAAACGCCTTAGGGATACCACGAAAACAGCACACCCGTGGAAAACTCCTATCGAAAAAGATAGTACGCTGTACAAACTTACCCCGGACATCGATGAACACGGTATATTACGGGTACGTGGGCGACTGAGTGGCTGCAGGATGATCGACGAGGACCTGAAACGACCAATAATATTACCAAGGAGACACTACGCAACCGATCTGATCATCGCTGACCAGCACGAGAAGTACTTCCACACAAATCATCAAACCGTGGTAAACTACATCAGAGGTAAATACTACATACCGAGACTTCGTGTTGAATTCAACAGGGTTCGTCGAGCATGCCAACAATGCAAGGTCCGCCAGGTTCAGCCGAGTCCGCCGCTGATGGGTAATTTACCCGAACAACGTGTAGCAGTAAACCAGCGTCCGTTCTCATACTGCGGGGTCGACTATTTCGGTCCAATCACGGTTGCAGTAGGAAGACGCCGTGAGAAACGATGGGGTGTTCTATTCACCTGCATGACGGTACGAGCAGTACATATCGAGTTGGCACACTCTCTTTCGACGGAATCCTGCCTGATGGCGATACGACGCTTCGTGGCCGAACGCGGATACCCTACCGAGTTCCTGAGCGACTGTGGCACTAACTTCGTCGGAGCAGCACGCGCATTAACCTCGGAGGTCAAGTGGACATTCAATCCACCGGGTGGGCCACACTTTGGAGGGTGCTGGGAGCGGTTAGTACGTTCCGTGAAGAACACACTTCAACGGATGAATCTCCCACGCACGCCGACGGACGAAGTTTTACTAACCACACTAAAAGAAATAGAGAATGTTATCAATTCTAGGCCACTAACATACGTACCATTGAACGACCTGGATGACTCACCGATCACGCCAAACCACATCCTGTTAGGAAGCGCAGACGGGAGAAAGCCGGCCGCTGCCTTAGACGACTCCACAAAGGCAGTCAGGTCATCGTGGGTGGCTTCCCAGAGAAACGCCGACCAATTTTGGAAGCTGTGGGTCGGAAGCTATCTTCCAACACTTACCCGCAGGACTAAGTGGTTCGCGCCTACAAGACCTGCAAAAGAGGGGGATGTAGTCGTCATAGCTGATAATAACTTACCCCGAAACAGCTGGCCAAAGGGCAGAATAGTTAAAACAACCGTGGCCAAGGATGGACAGGTTCGCCGAGTTACTGTCGCGACGAATAGCGGTGTTTACGAGCGTCCCGCCACGAAAGTCGCCGTTCTCGACGTTTTACCGCATGGTTTACTAGGTGCTAGCCGACAGCAGGACGGACAGACAGAGTGACAACACTTTGTTTTGCCACTGGCCGGGGGAATGTTGCGGCTAGAACGGGACCACAACACCGTCGCTGTCGGCTGCGCCACCGTCAAAGTGACAGCTGATGCGGCCCATGCAGCAGCCATCGAGTACCGACTCTAGCCTCAGCCAAAACGGGATAAAAGGGCTGCGCAAGCCACCATTATTTTCTATTCGCGATACGTTAGCGTGATAAAAGGTGAAATAAAGACTAATTTGTGGTTTCTTGCCAAAAGAACTCCGACAAATCCTTTTTTTTTTAAATCACTGCTAACATACATACATGGCATTTCGATCCGAGGTACGCAAAAGGGCAATATGGCCGATACACGTATGTGACAAAAAGTGTGCACAAAATGCGCCACCAAGTGTAATTCCCTTACCGGCATGGCAAGCACCGTTTTGGCAAGTACTTATCTTGTTGTTACTTTGTTCCGAACACTTGGAAGCGCTTACTGGTAACGCGGAGACGATACTCGGGGATTTGGGCAAAAGGCAAGGTTAATATGCATGGTAAGCAAAAGGCGAGGTAAATATGCATGGTAAACTGCCTTTTGACCCAAAACTCACTTTTCCGTACCAGCTAGCGGAAAGCAATGTTCCGCACGAATGTTTATCGTCTCAAGGACTATCTTTCGTCCATACATGGCATTTCGATCCGAGGTACGCAAAAGGGCAATATGGCCGATAGACGTATGTGACAAAAAGTGTGCACAAAATGCGCCACCAAGTGTAATTCCCTTAACGGCATGGCAAGCACCGTTTTGGCAAGAACTTATCATGTTGGAACTTTGATCCGATCACTTGGAAGCGCTAATTTTTAACGCGAAGACGATATTCGGGGATTTGGCCAAAAGGCAAGGTTAATATGCATGGTGAGCAAAAGGCGAGGTAAATATGCATGGTAAACTGCCGTATACCCAAAATCTCACTTTTCCATACGAGCTAGCGGAAAGCAATCTTGGGCACGAATGTTTATCGCCACGAGGCCTTTCTTTCGTCCATATCCCAAGCGCCACAAGCTTCGGGTCGAGATAGGGAATTCAATGGGCAAGAGCGAGATGGTGATATCCTTGTCTCTTTTACACCAACGCAGAAATTTCCCCGTCCCGCCACCGCCAGAAATCTCTCCTTACCGCGCCCATCTGTTGCCGCGGCAGCCGATCCGAACTGAAAAATCGATTTTTGTGATTGGCTAGTCGAATCCTCATGTGTGAAGTCATCAAAGTGCGCATGCGCAAGTTGCATACGAAGTTTAAATGCCCTGCGCGATCGGGTCTTCGAAGACCCAGCGCGAGCGATCGAAAACCCAGCGCGAGCAATCGTAGACCAGTCGAATACCCAGCGCGGTCGAATACCCAGGGCCTTTTGCCCAAAAACTCACTTTTTCGTACGAGCTAGCGGAAAAAAATGTATGGCACGAATGTTTATCGCTACGTGACCTATCTTTCGACCATGTAAAGCATTTCGATACGAGGTATGCAAAAGGGCGATATGGCCGATACACGTATGTGACAAAAGTGTGCACAAAATGCGCCACCGCGTGTAATTCCCTTAACGGCATGGCAAGCACTGTTTTGGCAAGTACTTATCATGTTGGAACTTTGCTTCGAACACTTGGAAGCGCTAACTGGTAACGCGGAGACGATATTCGGGGATTTGGGCAAAAGGCAAGGTTAATATGCATGGTGAGCAAAAGGCGAGGTAAATATGCAAGGTAAACTGCCTTTTGCCCAAAAACTCACTATTTCGTACGAGTTAGCGGAAAGCAATGTTCGGCACGAATGTTTATCGCCACGAGGCCTATCTTTCTTTCATACATGGCATTTCGATCCAAGGTACGCAAAAGGGCGATATGGCCGATACACGTATGTGACAAAAAGTGTGCACAAAATGCGCCACCGCGTGTAATTCCCTTAACGGCATGGCAAGCACCGTTTTGGCAAGTACTTATCATGTTGGAACTTTGATCGGAACACTTGCAAGCGATAACTGGTAACGCGGAGATGATATTCGGGGATTTGGGCCAAAGGCAAGGTTAATATGCATGGTGAGCAAAAGGCAAGGTAAATATGCATGGTAAACTGCCTTTTGCCCAAATACTCACTTTTGCGTACTAGCTAGCCGAAAGCAATGTTCTGCACGAATGTTTATCGCCACATGGCCTTTCTTTCGTCCATATACGGCATTTCGATCCGATGTACGCAAAAGGGCGATATGGCCGATACACGTATGTGACAAAAAGTGTGCACAAAATGCGCCACCAAGTGTAATTCCCTTAACGGCATGGCAAGCACCGTTTTGGCAAGTACTTATCATGTTGGAACTTTGATCCGAACACTTCAAAGCGCTAACTGGTAACGCGGAGACGATATTCGGGGATTTGGGCAAAAGGCAAGGTTAATATGCATGGTGAGCAAAAGGCAAGGTAAATATGCATGGTAAACTGCCGTATACACAAAAACTCACTTTTCCGTACGAGCTAGCGGAAAGCAATGTTCCGCACGAATGTTTATCGCTACGAGGCCTATCTTTCGTCCATATACGGTATTTCGATCCGAGGTACGCAAAAGGGTGATATGGCCGATACACTCATGTGACAAAAAGTGTGCACAAAATGCGCCACCGCGTGTAATTCCCTTAACGACATGGCATGCACCGTTTTGGCAAGTACTTATCATGTTGAAACTTTGATCGGAACACTTGGAAGCGCTAACTGGTAACGCGGAGACGATATTCGGGGATTTGGGCAAAAGGCAAGGTTAATATGCATGGTGAGCAAAAGGCAAGGTAAATATGCATGGTAAACTGCCTTTTGCCCAAAAACTCACTTTTGCGTACTAGCTAGCCGAAAGCAATGTTCTGCACGAATGTTTATCGCCACATGGCCTTTCTTTCGTCCCTTGACGGCATTTCGATTCGAGGTACGCAAAAGGGCGATATGGCCGATACACGTATGTGACAAAAAGTGTGCACAAAATGCGCCACGAAGTGTAATTCCCTTAACGGCATGGCAAGCACCGTTTTGGCAAGTACTTATCATGTTGTAACTATGATCAGAACACTTGGTAGCGCTAACTGGTAACGCGGAGACGATATTCGGGGATTTGCGCAAAAGGCAAGGTTAATATGCATGGTGAGCAAAAGGCAAGGTAAATATGCATGGTAAACTGCCGTATACACAAAAACTCACTTTTCCGTACGAGCTAGCGGAAAGCAATGTTCCGCACGAATGTTTATTGCTACGAGGCCTATCTTTCGTCCATATACGGTATTTCGATCCGAGGTACGCAAAAGGGTGATATGGCCGATACACTCATGTGACAAAAAGTGTGCACAAAATGCGCCACCGCGTGTAATTCCCTTAACGGCATGGCAAGCACTGTTTTGGCAAGTACTTATCATATTGGAGCTTTGATCCGAACACTTGGAAGCGCTAACTGGTAACGCGGAGACAATATTTTTGGATTTGGGCAAAAGCCAAGGTTAATATTCATGGTGAGCAAAAGGCGAGGTAATTATGCAAGGTAAACTGCCTTTTGCCCAAATACTCACTTTTGCGTACTAGCTAGCGGAAAGCAATGTTCGGCACGAATGTTAATCGCCACGAGGCCTATCTTTCGTCCATATACGGCATTTCGATCCGATGTACGCAAAAGGGCGATATGGCCGATAAACGGATGTGACAAAAAGTGTACACAAAATGCGCCACCAAGTGTAATTCCCAGAACGGCATGGCAGTGACCGTTTTGGCAAGTACTTATCATGTTGGAACAGTGCTTTGGACACTTGGAAGCGCTAACTGGTAACGCGGAGACGATATTCGGGGATTTGGCCAACAGGCAAGGTTAATATGCATGGTGAGCAAAAGGCGAGGTAAATATGCATGGTAAAATATACGTCAGCTGCACCTACCGGTCGACCCGGAGTCCCGGAGTCGTTGGAATCGAGAGTACGACCCGGAGCGCTCCGGGTCGGTTACGGATCGCTCCGACCCGATAGGTTCGGGTCGACCCGCTCATCACTAACCTTGAGCTGTTTTGGCCATACTGCGGTGCACACCATGAATCACCGATAACTCAACTTTGTAGGCCAGCTACCGCCTTGACCCTGCGAATTTTTTGTTGGACATATCACGTACTGATTATAAATGTTCTACGTCAACTTGCTATCATTTCTTCAACTTGCCGGTATTCTTGGTCAAAGTCCCATTCCATTAGTGCAATTCATTAGTGCAAAAAGCAACGTTCGGGACGAATGTTTTTCTTTCAGGTTTTCGGCTTAGTTGTAGATCGTGACGAGGTGAGACTATTTGCTTATTATTCATTTTTCCCTCCGATCCCTCTTACCCCCCGCAAATCGTCCAACAAAGTGCACTTTGTGCGACTTAGTTCCCAAATTTTGTGGTCATCAACCAATATCTTCGTGTTCTTTCAAGTTAGCTTATTCAAACTAAAGGCTTTGAATGAGTTTCGGATTTCTTAAATAATAAAGGATATTTGTTTCGATTTCATCAAATTTTTTTTTGCATTTTTTTAAGTTCATAATCAATTGTCATTTTAACAGTATAAACTTCTCACATTTTAAAAATTGAAGCCTTATTAAAAATTCAACTGATAAAGGGGTGAAGCTGGGAATTTTGAATTCAAATTATTGAATAAAAAAGAAATGGTAAGAAATGGTCTTTAAGAATTAATGTTAAAAAACCCAAAGTGCGGCATTCCACGTTTTCGAATTATTAAGGAAATCCGCGATCGCCGCTTTTCACTCGCAGGAATAGTTTGCGTATGCATATTTACCTTGCCTTTCCCCCTTGCCAACTCAACGGTGCGTGGGTGAGGAGGTGGGTTGGGGAGGAAGGGAGGTGGTCGTGGCCAGGGTCCTGCACAACCCACGGGGGATACCTGGGCACCAGCTGGGCTCAAAACACCGTTACCACCAACGTTCCCTTAATCTTGGGCCGAAAAACTGCTTGTTGGGACAGAAATTTAAATTGTTCCCCATTGACAGGAATTAAATTTTATCCCCATTGACAGAAAAATTAATGTTTCTGGTACTAAAGTTTTTCACTCATTGTTTCGTTTGCTTTGCTTCGATCCACTTGCGGTTTGCGCCAAAAATTTTGTTATATTTTTCCGCGTCTTTTGCAAACTCACAAGACCGTAAAATCTTGAAAAACTTTTCCTAGAACTTTCCGACTGACAAGTTATCAAAAAGTTTTTCTCTCGCAGTTTGGTCAATTTTCCACCGATTTGTTCGCAGTTTGCACCGAAATTTTCTTGTTTTCTTCAGCGTTGTTTGTCATCTCACACGACCACAAAATTTTGAAAATAGTTTCCACGAATATTCCGACATAAGAGGTACCTTAAGCTGTTTTGACCTTACTTGGGTGCATACCATGAATCACCGATAACTCCACTTTGGAGGCAAGCTACCACCTTTTTTTATTGGGCATATCACGCACTAATTATAAATGTTCTACGTCAACTTGGTATCTCTTCTTCAACTTGCCGGTATTCTTGGTCAAAGTCCCATTTCATTAGTTTAAGGACGCATTTTGCTCTATGTTTCACTAATAGCTTCGCGCCTGGACTTGCTGATTTTTTGCTCACATTTTTCCTTAATTGTCCCATTCAAGACTTTTCTAATTCTTTTCCTTTTTTGTCGCTCAGACGCAAACCGTCCGAGTTATAATTCATGAAAGGTACCTAACCTTGGTACACCAAGTGTACGCCAAGAACGATCATCAGGCCATATGACCAACTTGCAGCCCTCTGACCAGGTTGTCCCCATGTAATAAGTGTTTCGTATACGCCCATCTAATTTTAAAATAGTTTTCGCTTAACAACTATCTCATAGCACCTGGGCGGTATTCGTGGTTCAAGTATGATTTTGGCAAGTGCCGGCCAAGGCGCATTTTGTGCACTTTTTTAGTCACAAACGTGTATCGGCCATATCGCCCTTTTGCGTACCTCGGATCGAATTCCATGTATGGAAGAAAGATAGGCCTTGTGGCGATAAACATTCGTACCGAACATTGCTTTCCACTAGCTCGTACGGAAAAGTGAGTTTTCGTTCAAAAGGCAGTTTAACATGTATATTTACCTTGCCTTTTGCTCACCATGCATATTTACCTTGCCTTTTGCCCAAATCCCCGATTATCGTCTCCGCGTTACCAGTTAGCGCTTTCAAGTGTCCAAAGCAAAGTTCCAACATGATAAGTACTTGCCAAAACAGTGCTTGCCATGCCGTTAAGGGAATTACACTTGGTGGCGCATTTTGTGCACACTTTTTGTCACATGAGTGTATCGGCCATATCACCCTTTTGCGTACCTCGGATCGAAATACCGTATATGGACGAAAGATAGGCCTCGTAGCGATAAACATTCGTGCGGAACATTGCTTTCCGCTAGCTAGTACGGAAAAGTGAGTTTTTGGGCAAAAGACAGTTTACCATGCATATTTACCTTGCCTTTTGCTCACCATGCATATAAGCCTTGCCTTTAGCCCAAATCCCCGAATATCGTCTCCGCTTTACCAGTTAGCGCTTGCAAGTGTCCAAAGCAAAGTTCCAACATGATAAGTTCTTGCCAAAACAGTGCTTGCCAATGCCGTTAAGGGAATTACACTTGGTGGCGCATTTTGTGCATACTTTTTGTCACATACGTGTATCGGCCATTTCACCCTTTTGCGTACCCCGGATCGAAATGCCGTATATGAACGAAAGATAGACCTCGTGGCGATAAATATTCGTGCCGAACATTCCTTTCCGCTAGCTCGTACGGAAAAGTGAATTTTTGGGCAAGAGGCAGTTTACCATGCATATTTACCTCGTCTTTTGCTCACCATGCATATTAACCTTGCCTTTTGCCCAAATCCCCGAATATCGTCTCCGCGTTACCAGTTAGCGCTTCCAAGTGTTCGGAACAAAGTTACAACAAGATAAGTACTTGCCAAAACGGTGCTTGCCATGCCGGTCCGGGAATTTCACGCGGTGGCGCATTTTGTGCACACTTTTTGTCACATACGTGTATCGGCCATATCGCCCTTTTGCGTACCTCGGATCGAAATGCCATATATGGACGAAAGATAGGCCTCGTGGCGATAAACATTCGTGCTGAACATTGCTTTCCGCTAGCTCGTACGGAAAAGTGAGTTTTTGGGCAAGAGGCAGTTTACCATGCATATTTACCTCGCCTTTTACTTACCATGCATATTAACCTTGCTTTTTGGCCAAATCCCCCAATATCGTCTCCGCGTTACCAGTTAGCGCTTCCAAGTGTTCGGAGCAAAGTTTCAACATGATAAGTACTTGCCAAAACGGTGCTTGCCATTCCTTTAAGGGAATTAAACTTGGTGGCGCATTTTGTGCACACTTTTTGTCACACACGTGTATCGGCCATATCGCCCTTTTGCGTACCTCGGATCGAAATGCCGTATATGGACGAAAGATAGGCCTCGTGGCGATAAACATTCGTGCTGAACATTGCTTTCCGCTAGCTCGTACGGAAAAGTGAGTTTTTGGGCAAGAGGCAGTTTACCATGCATATTTACCTCGCCTTTTGCTTACCATGCATATTAACCTTGCCTTTTGGCCAAATCCCCGAATATCGTCTCCGCGTTACCAGTTAGCGCTTCCAAGTGTTCGGATCAAAGTTCCAACATGATAAGTACTTGCCAAAACGGTGCTTGCCATGCCGGTCAGGGAATTTCACGCGGTGGCGCATTTTGTGCACACTTTTTGTCACATACGTGTATCGGCCATATCGCCCTTTTGCGTACCTTGGATCGAAATGCCGTATATGGATGAAAGATAGGCCTTGTGGCGATAAACATTCGTGCTGAACATTGCTTTCCGCTAGCTAGTACGCAAAAGTGAGTTTTTGGGCAAAAGGCAGTTTACCGAAGGCCAGTTACTTTGCATGGAAACGTAAATATCTCCCAAACTAGAAAAGCTAGAAGGATGCCAAGAGCATCGAACGAAAGGAAATTAAATTTCAAACAAAAAACATGTTTAGCAAATTAACGATAGGACAAAAGACAAAAAAGTTATAAACGTTTGAAGGTGCATGGGTTGGAAAAAGTGGCCATGGCCAGGAATGAAGGGACCGGTTTCTATAGGGTTTTCGTTGAAGGCGAGAATTTATGCTAAGTCTTTCGGCAAGAAGAAGAAGAAACCAAGGTCTTCGGCAAAACGTGAATATCTCGAAAACTAGAAGAGCTAGAAGGACGCCCGAGGCAGCAAACGAAAGGTAATTAAATTCTACACAATATAAAAGGAAAAAAGACACGGATTGGTAGAAAGACAACGAAGTTATAAGCGTTTGAAGGTGCAAGGGTTTGAAAAGCGCTTTACATGAAAAAAACGTTAATATCTCCGAGACTAGTAGAGCTAGAAGGACACCAAGGGCAGCAAACGAAAGGAAATTAAATTTGCGACACCAAACATGGGGGTCAAATTGAAGATCGGACGAAAGACAAAAAAGTTATAAGCGTTTGAAGGTGCAAAGGTTGAAAAAAGTGATACACATACGTGTATCGGCCATATCGCCCTTTTTTGTACCTCGGATCGAAATGTCGTAAATGGACGAAAGATAGGCCTCGTGGCGATAAACATTTGTGCCGAAAATTGCTTTCCGCTAGCTCGTACGGAAAAGTGAGTTTTTGGGCTAAAGACAGTTTACTATGCATATTTACCTCGCCTTTTGCTCACCATGCATATAAACCTTGCCATTTGCCCAAATCCCCCAATATCGTCTCCGCGTTACCAGTTAGCGCTTCCAAGTGTTTGGAGCAAAGTTTCAACATGATAAGTACTTGCCAAAACAGTGCTTGCCATGCCGGTCAGGGAATTACACTTGGTGGCGCATTTTGTGCACACTTTTTGTCACATACGTGAATTGGCCATATCGCCCTTTTGCGTACCTCGGATCGAAATGCCGTATATGGACGAAAGATAGGCCTTGTGGCGAATAACATTCGAGCCGAACATTGCTTTCCGCTAGCTCAAACGAAAAAGTGAGTATTTGGGCAAAAGGCAGTTTACCATGCATATTTACCTCGCCTTTTGCTCACCATGTATATTAACCTTGCCGTTTGGCCAAGTCCCCGAATATCGTCTCCACGTTACCAGTTAGCGCTTCCAAGTGTTCGGATCAAAGTTCCAACATGATAAGTACTTGCCAAAACGGTGCTTGCCATGCCGTTCCGGGAATTACACGCGTTGGCGCATTTTGTGCACACTTTTTGTCACACACGTGTATCGGCCATGGACGAACGATAGGCCTTGTAACGATTCAAATTCAAGCCGAAGATTCCTTTCCGCTAGCTCTTACGGAAAAGTGAGTTTTTTGGTATTCGGCAGTTTAACATGCATATTTACCTCGCCTTTTGCTCACCATGTATATTAACCTTGCCGTTTGGCCAAGTCCCCGAATATCGTCTCCGCGTTATCAGTAAGCGCTTGCAAGTGTCCAAAGCAAAGTTCCAACATGATAAGTACTTGCCAAAACGGTGCTTGCCATGCCGTTATGGGAATTACACTTGGTGGCGCATTTTGTGCACACTTTTTGTCACATACGTGTATCGGCCATATCGCCCTTTTGCGTACCTCGGATCGAAATGCCGTATATCGACGAAAGATAGGCCATGTGGCGATAAACATTCGTGTCGAACATTGCTTTCCACTAGCTCGTACGGAAAAGTGAGTTCTTGGGTATACGGCAGTTAACCATGCATATTTACTTCGCCATATGGCCAAGTTTGCGCCACGAACGGTCAACGACCCATATGACCGAGTTAAGTTCATGGGAAAAAAATGTTGTCCTCAGAGTATGAGTGCAGAAGCGACGAACGAACTAAGCAGACTGACCTTGAATTATCGAATTGGTTCTTTCAAGGTCAGGATCGCTCGGTGCACACGTCGCGTGGCTGGAATTCGGCGGAAAAAGAACCGTTAGTATGATTTGCGCGACGCCGTTAACACATTGGTGGTATTGACCTTCCAGAAGAAACTGGTTCGGTACGGTAGCATACCGGTTGCGGTGTGCTTGGCGAATACGTTAGCTTCCTTAAATTCGGAGAAAAATAAACCGATGGTTCAACTAGGTCCCGGCCATATCCCCCTCTTTAACTGCTTCGTTTACTAACACCAATGGAATGGATCGCGCTTGAATGTGGAGAAATGGTTTAACTAGCTAAGCAAAAGCGAAACGTTAGCCTACTTAAATTCGGAGAAAAATAAACCGTTGGTTTGACTTGGTCCCGGCCATGTCCCCCTATTTTACTGCTTCGTTTACTAACACCAATGGAATAGATCGCCCTTGAATGTGGAGTAATGGTTTACTAGCAAAGCAAAAGCGAAACGTTAGCAGGTTTTTCCATCACAATTTTGTCAATACTTTATGCGCATTTTATGAACACTAAAAAAAAGTGAAAACCCAGTGCGGCACATTTGGCGTCACGGGGCGTAGTCTCAGGTGCTAACCCATTATTTTCATGAAAACATATTTTTTTCGAACAACCCAGCAAAACGCACATAAAAAGACGCGTAAAACTATTTTGAATTGAACGCCGCAAACCGCAGTTCGATCGGATGGGATTTGAGGGAAAGAGAAGCAAAAAACTGGTGTTTGGATACGTGGTTCGGGAAAAATTGGTCGCAAAAAATTTTCGAGTTCGCAGTCGATCCAAATACCAATAGACGCGCAAAATTATTTCAAAATTTTTAGTAAAAACCGTAGACCAATTGGGGGAAAACTGACGAAGATTTTAGCAAAAAACTTTTCGACGTCTGGAATGTTCGGTAGTCCAATCGGCCCCGCTGGCAAATCAACTACTCGAATCTAGCCCCGCTGTCAACCGAAGTACTCGAATTTTTCGAGCAAAATCGAGAAAGCACGAAAAGTGTAGGAAAGATGGTTTTAAGTGTCGGTGGTGCAAAAGGGACCAACGTTGGTGCGCCCGAACATACCCCACCAACCACCCTTTACCCCCCACATCTTACCGCACTGCTCCAACGAACTTACTCCGCGGGATAATTTCCCGTACCCATGAACTCAATCCGCGGTACGTCACCCATACCCACCGTTCCGGCTGTATTTATCCGATCATCACGCACGGGGGTGGTTTAACTTTGTATTCTGGATACCGAATAG
Source organism: Anopheles coustani (assembly GCF_943734705.1). NCBI lineage: Eukaryota > Metazoa > Arthropoda > Insecta > Diptera > Culicidae > Anopheles > Anopheles coustani. Next base: position 243,470 of record NW_026525463.1, on the reverse strand, counting down.
ATACGCTATGCTTCGAAACGCTTACTGGTCTACTTTCCAAAATAGATTTTTTTCGGAACGTACCAAGCACGGGACCTTTATCTCCAAAGTTGTTTTGGTTTGGTTGGAATAACGTCAAAAATGCTTCGAACCATCTCCAAAGTTGTTTTAGTTTTGTTGGAATTACGGAAAAAGTGCTTCGTACCATCTCCAAAGTTGTTTCGTTTTGTTGGAATTACGTAAAAAGTGCTTCGAACCATATTAAAAGTTGTTTTAGTTTGGTTGAATTACGTAAAAAGTGCTTCGAACCATCTCCAAAGTTGTTTTAGTTTGGTTGTTAGTACGTAAAAAATGCTTCAAAGTTGCTTTGGTGTGGTTGGGAATACATAAAAAGTGCTCCGAACCACCTTGGAATTTGCTTTGGTGTGGTTGGGAATACGTAAAAAGTGCTCCGAACCACCTTCAACGTTGCTTTGGTGTGGTTGGGAATACGTAAAAAGTGCTTCGAACCACCTTGGAAGTTGTTTTGGTGTGGTTGAGAATACGTTAAAAGTGCTCCAAACAACCTTCAAAGTTGTTTTAGTTTTGTTGGAATTACGTAAAAGGTGCTTCGAACCACCTAGGAAGTTGTTTTGATGTGAACGAGAATTAAAAAAAAAGCTCCGAACCACCTTCAACGTTGCTTTAATGTGGTTGGGAATACGTAAAAAGTGCTCCGAACCACCTTCAAAATTGTTTTGGTGTGGTAAGAAATACGTAGAAAGTGCTTTGAACCACCTAGGAAGTTGTTTTGATGTGGTCGGGTATTTATAAAAGGTGTTCCGAACCACCTTCAAAGTTGTATTGGTGTCGTCGGGAATACGTAGAAAGTGCTTCGAACCACCTTCAAAATTGTTTTGGTTTGGTTGGAATTACGTAAAAAGTGCTCCGAACAACCTTCAAAGTTGTCATGGTTGCAGGGCGGTATGATGTGGGGGTACGGGGTGGATGGGGTATGTTTGGCCACACCAACATTGGTAACTCGTGCACCACCGACATTTAAAACCATCTTTCCTACACATTCCGTGCTTGCTCGACTTTGCTCGAAAAATTCGAGTACTCCGGTGGACAGGAGGGCGAGATTCGAGTGCTTGATTTGCCAGCAGGGCCGGTTTGATAACCGAATAGTCCAGACGTTCCTACACACCTTGATCATGTTTTTACCTCTAGTTCAAGTATCTTATGGAAATCCTACCTTAAGTCTTAAGCACCATGAAAAATGACATCTGTCAGAATCGACCACGAGGTAGATTCTCTTTTGCTTCCGACCTCCGAGCAGTACGGACGACTTTAAAAGTGAGAAACGTGAAAAGTGAAGAAAGTGAAAAACTCAAGTGATTCCAGAAAAGTGAGTGAAGTTTTAGTAAAAATCGCTTCCAAAACGGTAAAGATTTGCCGAATCGGATATTGATTCAAAATCGGCACATCGGGTCACACTAGTTGAAAAACATTAAAAACATGTCATGTGGTCAAGCAAAGTTGATAATTTTTATTTTAAGTGCTCAATGATGTGTTGTAAAGGATTGTGCAGTGAAAACCACAGAAGCATTTACTTTAAACTAGAATTTTGACAAAAAAAAAAAATATTTAACACCATGGGTATTTCCGGACCGACACGCCCAACCAGCACAGTGACTGCTCGAGACTGCTCGAAAGTTTCGAGCAAGTGCAGGAAACAACCTGAAAGTTAGGGGAAAACTGGTTTGAGCTTCTGTTCCGGGCAAGTGACCACTCTGGTTTTACCAGAACACACCCTACACTCCCGCTCAAACCCAAGCCCCACCTATTTCCCCCCAGGCCTTAGTCAAGGTTCTATCTGGGACAGGAAAAAATTTAGAATTGGCCTGCTATATCGAGCAGCGTTTAAAGATGCTTTAATAACTGTTTATATTTAAAACGATGGTTTTTGTTTTGTTATCTAATTGTTTTGTTTTTTTTTCAGTACGACGACGCAAAACATGGATAACAAAAATGCTGAGAAGCCAAAATACGTGCCGCTTCAACTGAGCGAATATTTTATGCACAAGTATTCTAATAAAAGTGAATCCATTCCGGCGGTTGCGTGGCGCAAGGCAGCCATTAAGAAGTTTAAGGAATTGACTGTCGCACAGAAACAGGCGCTGCAAAACGAGCTTAGCAAAAAACAAGCAGCGTTTGTAACAAAAATGGCTGACTTCATCGACTTGCTCCCGTCAGAAAAAAAGCCTCGCCACCGGCAAATGCTGACACACTACGTGCAGTCAATGCGCTGTGCAATCAGCAGCGATGTCCATTCTGCTGCATCATCTGACAGGCAAGCAGAAACGTAAGTTTTTCATTTTAATAAATTGAAGCTTTCATTGCGATGTGTTTTCGCACGTAAAGCAAAATTGGTTCGCTAAGGATAGAAATGTTTTGTACAATGAAGGCGTTCAGTAAACACATAGAACAGTTCTTTAGCACGCTGGTGTGCAACTTTGTTTTGAATGTTTCATTGCTTAGATTGACAAGTTTTTTTTTTATATTTTTAGGGTTACCGGTCCGACACAGATGCTTCACTCGTTACATTTTCAGGAGCCACCACCAAGGTATTTCTTGAAAAAACGTTTTTGCGTCGACAATGGTCCTTAACACAATACTAAACTGTTTCTGCCTATTTCCAACAGCAATTTGCTTCAATTTTTTAAAAACTTCCTTTATTTTGGTGATCCGATGGATTGCACAAAAACCTTCGAGGGGCTGTCAAGACGACTAAAGTGCATCATTGAAACAGTCAAGAATAACGCGCAACAACTTTTCCTGCAGGAGGCGGGACAATATATTGAAAGCCTACCTAATCCTGCTAGAAAGGAATATATACGCTTTCTGAAAGAAACACTTATTCACGAAAGGAGTGGCAAGGAAGGGTAAGAAAAGTTGTTTGGCCAAGATGCTGATGAATGTATTTAAAAAAATACTTCTTTTTACTAACTCATTCGTAACAGGCCGGGCGCGACGTTTACAGGGAAAACACCTCCAATCAGCGCAAGCTTGCGGGAACCCACCCTTCCACCAAGGTAAGAATGCCACAACAACGTTCGCTTTAATTTGTCGTCAAGTGCGAAACTAAATCATTCCCAAATTGTATTTCACAGAACATCGCTTGAGTTTTATGCACGCTTCATATACACTGGGAAAGCAAGCAGTCTGAGCAAGTCGTTTAAAAATCTTTCCGATGCCTCGAAGGACATCATCGCCAGGAACCGTAAAGACATGCAGCAACAATACTTCGCCGCACTAAAACAATTTTTGAATATGCTTCCAAAGCAGAAAGCGAAGGTTTATATAAGATACCTGCAGCTGAAGGCCAAGGAGAAAACCGAGTGTCAGACTTTGTTGCTCAAAAGGTTTGTAAAAAGGTCTTTGCTGTTTTCTATTTTCATAATCCAATTCTATTGAAATACCATATGGAATTCTCTTAATCCTTTTTTTTTTCAACTGATTTTAGAAATGATGCAGTCAAACTGGTACAAGACGATCCGTCCGCATCACCTAATCCAGATACTGAATTCAACGCAAAGGAAGCTTCCACCATAGAAGAACTCCCCTTCTCGGACTCAACTAATCCAGTTCCGCCAGAGGGAGAAACTCTGCCACCGCATACGACTGAAGGAAAGCGGTTGAAATCAATCCTCAAGCGAAAGATTGATATTGCTGCTTCGGGTATGGCGGAGTTACCTAAGAAAAAGGTAACATTTGAGTTGGCAGAAAGGTAAATATCTATTCGGAGGAAAGGATAATTACTATCATGCATGTCATTCTGATAAGCAAATTTTGGTTTTATAAGACTATTTTACCCTCTAGTCTCGTTTGAGAAATTTTAAAGTTTTGGAGTTTAGTTAGATTTCAGCTATATTAACATTTTTTTAAATGACAATAACATTCAAGTTTCTTTCTATTTTTTTCGTAGGGAAAGCGAACAATCAACGTCTCGCGATAATCGACGTTCCGGAGTTTTGCCGAAGCGAAAAGTTACACCAACGTAGGTTTCATTACTTAAAAGGTTTTAAGACATTACGTGATTTTAACTATTATCTACGATTTTTTCAACTTTTTCTAGCGATATTGCTGAATTTCACAAAAAATACTTATTTTTTGGGAAACCTGAAGAGCACGCAGCCGAGTACGCAAACTATTCCAGCGAGTGCAAAGCGGCGATCGAGGAGTTCCTTAAAAATTAGAAAACGTGGAATGCCGCACTTTGGGTTTTTAACATAATTTCTAAAAGACCATTTCTTACCATTTCTTTTATATTCAATGATTATAATTCAAAATTTAAAAAAAGCGATTTTAAGTATATTGAATTAGTAGGCGAAAAATCGCACTACTTTTTTAGTTGAATTTTTAATAAGGCTTCATTATTTTAAAATGTGAGAAGTTTATACTTTAAAAAAGAAATTTGATTATTAACATCAAAAAATGCAAAAGAAAATTTGATGAAATCGAAACAAAAGTCATTTATTATTTTAGAAAGCCGATACTCACTCAAGCCCTTAAAGTTTGAATAGGCTTACTTGAAAGAACACGGAGATATTGGTTGATGACCACACAATTTGGGAACCTAGTCGCACAAAGTGCACTTTGTAGGACGATTTGCGGGGGGTAGGAAGGATCGGAGGGAAAAATGTATCATAAGCAAATAGTCTCACCTCGTCACGATCTACAACTTAGCCGAAAACCTAAAAGAACAACATTCAACCCGAACGTTGCTTTTTGCACTATTTAATTGCACAAATGAATGGGACTTTGACCAAGAATACTGACAAGTTGCAGAAGAGATAGCAAGTTGACAAAGAATATTTAAAATAAGTGAGTGATATGCCCAACAAATAAGAACGCAAGGTCAAGGCGGTAGCTGGCCTCCAAAGTTGAGTTATCGGTGATTCATGGTTTGCACCTAAGTATGGCCAAAACAGCTCAAGGTAGCACGTAGGAAAATTCTCGGAAAAGTTTTTCACGATTTTGCGGTCGTTCGAGTTTGCAAATGACGCGGAAAAAAAACAATATTTTTGGCGAAAACCGCAGATGAATCGAAGCAAAACTATCGAAACAATGAGTGAAAAACTTTAGTACCACAAATATTTAAATTTCTGTCAATGGGGAAGAAATTAAATTTCTGTCAATGGGGAACATATTAAATTTCTGTCCCAACAAGCAGTTTTTACGCCCAAGATTAAGAGAAGGGTGGTGGTGACGATGTTTTGAGCCCAGCTGGTGGCCAGGTACCCCCCATGGGTAGTGCCGGACCCCAGTCACGACAACCTCCCTTTCTCCCCAACCCACCCCCTCACCAACGCACCGTTGAGAGGGCAATGGGGAAAGGCAAGGTTAATATGCATGGTATGCAAAAAACAAGGTAAATATGCATGGTTAACTGCCGTATACCCAAAAACTCACTTTTCCGTACGAGCTAGTGGAAAGCAATGTTCGGCACGAATGTTTTTTGCCACGAGGCCTTTCTTTTGCCCATATATGGCATTTCGATCCGGGGTACGCAAAAGGAGGATATGGCCGATACACGTATGTGACAAAAAGTGTGCACAAAATGCGCCATGGCGTGTAATTCCCTTAACGGCATGGCAAGCACCGTTTTGGCAAGTACTTATCATGTTGGAACTTTGATCCGAACACTTGGAAGCGCTAACTGTTAACGCGGAGACGATATTCGGGGATTTGGGCAAAAGGCAAGGTTAATATGAATGGTGAGCAAAAGGCGAGGTAAATATGCATGGTAAACTGCCTTTTGCCCAAAAACTCACTTTTCCGTACAAGCTAGCGGAAAGCAATGTTCCACACGAATGTTTATCGCTATGAGGCCTATCTTTTGTCTATATACGGCATTTCGATCCGAAGTACGCGAAAGGGTGATATGGCCGATACACGTATGTGACAAAAAGTGTGCACAAAATGCGCCACCGCGTGAAATTCCCGGACCGGCATGGCAAGCACCGTTTTGGCAAGTACTTATCATGTTGAAACTTTGCTCCGAACACTTGGAAGCGCTAACTGGTAACGCGGAGACGATATTGGGGGATTTGGCCAAAAGGCAAGGTTAATATGCATGGTGAGCAAAAGGCGAGGTAAATATGCATGTTAAACTGCCTCTTGCCCAAAAACTCACTTTTCCGTACGAGCTAGCGGAAAGCAATGTTCAGCACGAATGTTTATCGCCACGAGGCCTATCTTTCGTCCATATACGGCATTTCGATCCGAGGTACGCAAAAGGGCGATATGGCCGATACACGTATGTGACAAAAAGTGTGCACAAAATGCGCCACCGCGTGAAATTCCCGGACCGGCATGGCAAGCACCGTGTTGGCAAGTACTTATCATGTTGAAACTTTGCTCCGAACACTTGGAAGCGCTAACTGGTAACGCGGAGACGATATTCGGGGATTTGGCCAAAAGGCAAGGTTAATATGCACGGTAAGCAAAAGGCGAGGTAAATATGCATGATAAACTGCCTCTTGCCCTAAAACTCACTTTTCCGTACGAGCTAGCGGAAAGCAATGTTCAGCACGAATGTTTATCGCCACGAGGCCTATCTTTCGTCCATATACGGCATTTCGATCCGAGGTACGCAAAAGGGCGATATGGCCGATACACGTATGTGACAAAAAGTGTGCACAAAATGCGCCACCGCGTGAAATTCCCGGACCGGCATGGCAAGCACCGTTTTGGCAAGTACTTATCATGTTGAAACTTTGCTCCGAACACTTGGAAGCGCTAACTGGTAACGCGGAGACGATATTCGGGGATTTGGCCAAAAGGCAAGGTTAATATGCATGGTGAGCAAAAGGCGAGGTAAATATCCATGGTAAACTGCCTCTTGCCCTAAAACTCACTTTTCCGTACGAGCTAGCGGAAAGCAATGTTCGGCACGAATGTTTATCGCCGCAAGGCCTATCTTTCGTCCATATACGGCATTTCGATCCGAGGTACGCAAAAGGGCGATATGGCCGATACACATATGTGACAAAAAGTGTGCACAAAATGCGCCACCGCGTGAAATTCCCTTAACGGCATGGCAAGCACCATTTTGGCAAGTACTTATCATGTTGGAACTTTGCTCCGAACACTTGGAAGCGCTAACTGGTAACGCGGAGACGATATTGGGGGATTTGGCCAAAAAGCAAGGTTAATATGCATGGTGAGCAAAAGGCGAGGTAAATATCCATGGTAAACTGCCTCTTGCCCAAAAACTCACTTTTCCGTACGAGCTAGCGGAAAGCAATGTTCGGCACGAATGTTTATCGCCGCAAGGCCTATCTTTCGTCCATATACGGCATTTCGATCCGAGGTACGCAAAAGGGCGATATGGCCGATACACGTATGTGACAAAAAGTGTGCACAAAATACGCCACCAAGTGTAATTCCCTTAACGGCATGGCAAGCACCGTTTTGGCAAGTACTTATCATGTTGGAACTTTGGTTCGAACACTTGAAAGCGCATACTGGTAACGCAGAGACGATATTCGGGAATTTGGCCAAAAGCCAAGGTGAATATGCATGGTAAGCAAAAGGCGAGGTAAATATGCATGGTAAACTGCCTCTTGCCCAAAAACTCACTTTTCCGTACGAGCTAGCGGAAAGCAATGTTCGGCACGAATGTTTATCGCCGCAAGGCCTATCTTTCGTCCATATACGGCATTTCGATCCGAGGTACGCAACAGGGCGATATGGCCGATACACGTATGTGTATCACTTTTTTCAACCTTTGCACCTTCAAACGCTTATAACTTTTTTGTCTTTCGTCCGATCTTCGATTTGACCCCAATGTTTGGTGTCGCAAATTTAATTTCCTTTCGTTTGCTGCCCTTGGTGTCCTTCTAGCTCTACTAGTCTCGGAGATATTATCGTTTTTTTCATGTAAAGCGCTTTTCAAACCCTTGCACCTTCAAACGCTTATAACTTCGTTGTCTTTCGACCAATCCGTGTCTTTTTTCCTTTTATATTGTGTAGAATTTAATTACCTTTCGTTTGCTGCCTCGGGCGTCCTTCTAGCTCTTCTAGTTTTCGAGATATTAACGTTTTGCCGAAGACCTTGGTTTCTTCTTCTTCTTGCCGAAAGACTTAGTATAAATTCTCGCCTTTAACGAAAACCCTATAGAAACCGGTCCCTTCATTCCTGGCCATGGCCACTTTTTCCAACCCATGCACCTTCAAACGCTTATAACTTTTTTGTCTTTTGTCCTATCGTTAATTTGCTAAACATGTTTTTTGTTTAAAATTTAATTTCCTTTCGTTCGATGCTCTTGGCATCCTTCTAGCTTTTCTAGTTTGGGAGATATTTACGTTTCCATGCAAAGTAACTGGCCTTCGGTAAACTGCCTCTTGCCCTAAAACTCACTTTTTCGTACGAGCTAGCGGAAAGCAATGTTCGGCACGAATGTTTATCTTAACGAGGCCTATCTTTCGTCCATATACGGCATTTCGATCCGAGGTACGCAAAAGGGCGATATGGCCGATACACGTATGTGACAAAAAGTGTGCACAAAATGCGCCACCGCGTGAAATTCCCGGACCGGCATGGCAAGCACCGTGTTGGCAAGTACTTAGCATGTTGAAACTTTGCTCCGAACACTTGGAAGCGCTAACTGGTAACGCGGAGACGATATTCGGGGATTTGGCCAAAAGGCAAGGTTAATATGCACGGTAAGCAAAAGGCGAGGTAAATATGCATGATAAACTGCCTCTTGCCCTAAAACTCACTTTTCCGTACGAGCTAGCGGAAAGCAATGTTCAGCACGAATGTTTATCGCCACGAGGCCTATCTTTCGTCTATACATGGCATTTCGATCCGAGGTACGCAAAAGGGCGATATGATCGATTCACGTATGTGACAAAAAGTGTGCACAAAATGCGCCACCAAGTGTAATTCCCTTAACGGCATGGCAAGCACTGTTTTGGCAAGTACTTATTATGTTGGAAATTTGATCCGAACACTTGGAAGCGCTAACTGGTAACGCGGAGACGATATTCGGGGATTTGGGCAAAAGCCAAGGTTAATATGCATGGTGAGCAAAAGGCGAGGTAAATATGCATGGTAAACTGCCTTTTGCCCAAAAACTCACTTTTTCGTACGAGCTAGCGGAATGCAATGTTCTGCACGAATGTTTATCGCCACGAGGCCTATCTTTCGTCCATACATGGCATTTCGATCCGAGGTACGCTAAAGGGCGATATGGCCGATACACTTATGTGACAAAAAGTGTGCACAAAATGCGCCACCAATTGTTATTCCCGGACCGGCATGGCAAGCACCGTTTTGGCAAGTACTTATCATGTTGGAACTTTGATCCGAACACTTGTAAGCGCTAACTGGTGACGCGGAGACGATATTCGGGGATTTGGCCAAAAGGCAAGGTTAATATGCATGGTAAGCAAAAGGCGAGGTAAATATGTATGGTAAACTGCCTTCTGCCCCAAAACTCACTTTTCCGTACGAGCTAGCGGAAAGCAATGTTCCACACGAATGTTTATCGCTATGAGGCCTATCTTTCGTCCATACATGGCATTTCGATCCGAGGTACGCAAAAGGGCGATATGGCCGATACACGTATGTGACAAAAAGTGTGCACAAAATGCGCCACCAAGTGTAATTCCCTAAAAGGCATGGCAAGCACCGTTTTGGCAAGTACTTTTCATGTAGGAACTTTGATCCGAACACTTGCAAGCGCTTACTGGTAACGCGGAGACGATATTCGGGGATTTGGGCAAAAGGCAAGGTTAATATGCATGGTGAGCAAAAGGCGAGGTAAATATGCATGGTAAACTGCCTTTTGCCCAAACACTCACTTTTCCGTACGAGCTAACGGGAAGCAATGTTCGGCACGAATGCTTATCGCCACGTGGCCTATCTTTCGTCAATACACGGCATTTCGATCCGAGGTACGCAAAAGGGAGATATGGCCGATACACGTATGTGACAAAAAGTGTGCACAAAATGCGCCACGGCGTGTAATTCCCTTAACGGCATGGCAAGCACCGTTTTGGCAAGTACTTGTCATGTTGGAACTTTGCTTTGAACACTTGGAAGCGCTTACTGGTAACGCGGAGACGATATTCGGGGATTTGGCCAAAAGGCAAGGTTAATATGCATGGTAAGCAAAAGGCGAGGTAAATATGTATGGTAAACTGCCTTCTGCCCCAAAACTCACTTTTCCGTACGAGCTAGCGGAAAGCAATGTTCCACACGAATGTTTATCGCTATGAGGCCTATCTTTCGTCCATACATGGCATTTCGATCCGAGGTACGCAAAAGGGCGATATGGCCGATACACGTATGTGACAAAAAGTGTGCACAAAATGCGCCACCAAGTGTAATTCCCTTAACGGCATGGCAAGCACCGTTTTGGCAAGTACTTTTCATGTAGGAACTTTGATCCGAACACTTGCAAGCGCTTACTGGTAACGCGGAGACGATATTCGGGGATTTGGGCAAAAGGCAAGGTTAATATGCATGGTGAGCAAAAGGCGAGGTAAATATGCATGGTAAACTGCCTTTTGCCCAAACACTCACTTTTTCGTACGAGCTAGCGGAAAGCAATGTTCCACACGAATGTTTATCGCTATGAGGCCTATCTTTCGTCCATACATGGCATTTCGATCCGAGGTACGCAACAGGGCGATATGGCCGATACACGTATGTGACAAAAAGTGTGCACAAAATGCGCCACGGCGTGTAATTCCCTTAACGGCATGGCAAGCACCGTTTTGGCAAGTACTTGTCATGTTGGAACTTTGCTTTGAACACTTGGAAGCGCTTACTGGTAACGCGGAGACGATATTCGGGGATTTGGCCAAAAGGCAAGGTTAATATGCATGGTGAGCAAAAGGCGAGGTCAATATGCATGGTAAACTGCCTTTTGCCCAAAAACTCACTTTTTCGTACGAGCTAGCGGAAAGCAATGTTCAGCACGAATGTTTATCGACACAAGGCCTATCTTTTGTCCATATACGGCATTTCGATCCGAGGTTCGCAAAAGGGCGATATGGCCGATACACGTATGTGACAAAAAGTGTGCAAAAAATGCGCCACCAAGTGTAATTCCCTTAACGGCATGGCAAGCACCGTTTTGGCAAGTACTTGTCATGTTGGAACTTTGCTTTGAACACTTGGAAGCGCTTACTGGTAACGCGGAGACGATATTCGGGGATTTGGCCAAAAGGCAAGGTTAATATGCATGGTGAGCAAAAGGCGAGGTCAATATGCATGGTAAACTGCCTTTTGCCCAAAAACTCACTTTTTCGTACGAGCTAGCGGAAAGCAATGTTCAGCACGAATGTTTATCGACACAAGGCCTATCTTTTGTCCATATACGGCATTTCGATCCGAGGTTCGCAAAAGGGCGATATGGCCGATACACGTATGTGACAAAAAGTGTGCACAAAATGCGCCACCAAGTGTAATTCCCTTAACGGCATGGCAAGCACCGTTTTGGCAAGTACTTATCATATTGGAACTTTGATCCGAACACTTGGAAGCGCTTACTGGTAACGCGGAGACGATATTCGGGGATTTGGGCAAAAGGCAAGGTTAATATGCATGGTGAGCAAAAGGCGAGGTAAATATGCATGGTAAACTGCCTTTTGCCCAAACACTCACTTTTCCGTACGAGCTAACGGGAAGCAATGTTCGGCACGAATGCTTATCGCCACGTGGCCTATCTTTCGTCAATACACGGCATTTCGATCCGAGGTACGCAAAAGGGAGATATGGCCGATACACGTATGTGACAAAAAGTGTGCACAAAATGCGCCACGGCGTGTAATTCCCTTAACGGCATGGCAAGCACCGTTTTGGCAAGTACTTGTCATGTTGGAACTTTGCTTTGAACACTTGGAAGCGCTTACTGGTAACGCGGAGACGATATTCGGGGATTTGGCCAAAAGGCAAGGTTAATATGCATGGTGAGCAAAAGGCGAGGTCAATATGCATGGTAAACTGCCTTTGGCCCAAGAACTCACTTTTTCGTACGAGCTAGCGGAAAGCAATGTTCGGCACGAATGTTTATCGCCACTAGGCCTATCTTTTGTCAATTTACGGCATTTCGAACCGAGGTACGCAAAAGGGAGATATGGCCGATACACGTATGTGACAAAAAGTGTGCACAAAATGCGCCACCAAGTGTAATTCCCTAATCGGCATGGCAAGCACCGTTTTGGCAAGTACTTATCATGTTGGAACTTTGATTCCAACACGCGGAAGCGCTAACTGGTAACGCGGAGACGACATTCGGGGATTTGGCCAAAAGGCAAGGTTAATATGCATGGTGAGCAAAAGGCGAGGTAAATATGCATGGTAAACTGCCTTTTGCCCAAAAACTCACTTTTCCGTACGAGCTAGTGGAAAGCATTGTTCCGCACGAATGTTTATCGCCACAAGGCCTATCTTTCGTCCATACATGGCATTTCGATCCGAGGTACGCAAAAGGGCGATATGGCAGATACACGTATGTGACAAAAAGTGTGCACAAAATGCGCCACGGCGTGTAATTCCCTTAACGGCATGGCAAGCACCGTTTTGGCAAGTACTTATCATGTTGGAACTTTGATATGAACACTTACAAGCACTAACTGGTAACGCGAAGCCGATATTCGGGGATTTGGCCAGAAGGCAAGGTTAATATGCATGGTGAGCAAAAGGCGAGGTAAATATGCATGGTAAACTGCCTCAAACTCAAAAACTCACTTTTCCGTACGAGCTAACGGGAAGCAATGTTCGGCACGAATGCTTATCGCCACGTGGCCTATCTTTCGTCAATACACGGCATTTCGATCCGAGGTACGCAAAAGGGAGATATGGCCGATACACTTATGTGACAAAAAGTGTGCACAAAATGCGCCACCAATTGTTATTCCCGGACCGGCATGGCAAGATTAGTTTTGCCAAGTACTTATCATGTTGGAACTTTGCTTTGGACACTTGAAAGCGCTAACTGGTAACGCGGAGACGATATCCGGGGATTTGGGCAAAAGGCAAGGTTAATATGCATGGTGAGCAAAAGGCAAGGTAAATATGCATGGTAAACTGCCTTTTCCCCAAAAACTCACTTTTCCGTACGAGCTAGCGGAAAGCAATGTTCAGCACGAATGTTTATCTCCACAAGGCCTATCTTTTGTCCATATACGGCATTTCGATCCGAGGTACGCAACAGGGCGATATGGCCGATACACGTATGTGACAAAAAGTGTGCACAAAATGCGCCACCAAGTGTAATTCCCGGACCGGCATGGCAAGCACCGTTTTGGCAAGTACTTATCATGTTGGAACTTTGCTCCGAACACTTGCAAGCGCTAACTGGTAATGCGGAGACGATATTGGGGGATTTGGCCAAAAAGCAAGGTTAATATGCATGGTAAGCAAAAGGCGAGGTAAATATGCATGGTAAACTGCCTCTTGCCCAAAAACTCACTTTTCCGTACGAGCTAGCGGAAAGCAATGTTCGGCACGAATGTTTATCGCCGCAAGGCCTATCTTTCGTCCATATACGGCATTTCGATCCGAGGTACGCAAAAGGGCGATATGGCCGATACACGTATGTGACAAAAAGTGTGCACAAAATGCGCCACCGCGTGAAATTCCCGGACCGGCATGGCAAGCACCGTTTTGGCAAGTACTTATTATGTTGAAACTTTGCTCCGAACACTTGGAACCGCTAACTGGTAACGCGGAGACGATATTGGGGGATTTGGCCAAAAAGCAAGGTTAATATGCATGGTAAGCAAAAGGCGAGGTAAATATGCATGGTAAACTGCCTCTTGCCCAAAAACTCACTTTTGCGTACGAGCTAGCGGAAAGCAATGTTCGGCACGAATGTTTATCGCCGCAAGGCCTATCTTTCGTCCATATACGGCATTTCGATCCGAGGTACGCAAAAGGGCGATATGGCCGATACACGTATGTGACAAAAAGTGTGCACAAAATGCGCCACCGCGTGAAATTCCCTGACCGGCATGGCAAGCACCGTTTTGGCAAGTACTTGTCATGTTGGAACTTTGATCCGAACACTTGGAAGCGCTAACTGGTAACGCGGAGACGATACTCGGGGATTTGGCCAAAAGGCAAGGTTAATATGCATGGTAAGCAAAAGGCGAGGTAAATATGCATGGTAAACTGCCTTTTCCCCAAAAACTCACTTTTCCGTACGAGCTAGCGGAAAGCAATGTTTGGCACGAATGTTTATCGCCACGAGGCCTATCTTTCGTCCATATACGGCATTTCGATCCGAGGTACGCAAAAGGGCGATATGGCCGATACACGTATGTGACAAAAAGTGTGCACAAAATGCGCCACCGCGTGAAATTCCCGGACCGGCATGGCAAGCACCGTTTTGGCAAGTACTTATCATGTTGAAACTTTGCTCCGAACACTTGGAAGCGCTAACTGGTAACGCGGAGACGATATTGGGGGATTTGGCCAAAAAGCAAGGTTAATATGCATGGTAAGCAAAAGGCGAGGTAAATATGCATGATAAACTGCCTCTTGCCCAAAAACTCACTTTTCCGTACGAGCTAGCGGAAAGCAATGTTCGGCACGAATGTTTATCGCCGCAAGACCTATCTTTCGTCCATATACGGCATTTCGATCCGAGGTACGCAACAGGGCGATATGGCCGATACACGTATGTGACAAAAAGTGTGCACAAAATGCGCCACCAAGTGTGATTCCCGGACCGGCATGGCAAGCACCGTTTTGGCAAGTACTTATCATGTTGGAACTTTGCTCCGAACACTTGCAAGCGCTAACTGGTAATGCGGAGACGATATTGGGGGATTTGGCCAAAAAGCAAGGTTAATATGCATGGTAAGCAAAAGGCGAGGCAAATATGCATGGTAAACTGCCTCTTGCCCAAAAACTCACTTTTGCGTACGAGCTAGCGGAAAGCAATGTTCAGCACGAATGTTTATCGCCACGAGGCCTATCTTTCGTCCATATACGGCATTTCGATCCGAGGTACGCAAAAGGGCGATATGGCCGATACACGTATGTGACAAAAAGTGTGCACAAAATGCGACACCGCGTGTAATTCCCTTAACGGCATGGCAAGCACCGTTTTGGCAAGTACTTATCATGTTTTAACTTTGCTCTGAACACTTGGAAGCGCTAACTGGTAACGCGGAGACGATATTCGGGGATTTGGCCAAAAGGCAAGGTTAATATGCATGGTAAGCAAAAGGCGAGGTAAATATGCATGGTAAACTGCCGTATACCCAAAAACTCACTATTCCGTACGAGCTAGCGGAAAGCAATGTTCGGTGCGAATGTTTATCGCCACATGGCCTATCTTTCGTTTATATACTGCATTTCGATCCGAGGTACGCAAAAGGGCAATATGGCCGATACACGTTGGTGACAAAAAGTGTGCACAAAATGCGCCAACGCGTGTAATTCCTGGACCGGCATGGCAAGCACCGTTTTGGCAAGTACTTATCTTGTTGGAACTTTGCTTTGGACACTTGAAAGCGTCAACTGGTAACGCGGAGACGATATTCGGGGATTTGGGCAAAAGGCAAGGTTAATATGCATGGTGAGCAAAAGGCGAGGTAAATACACATGGTAAACTGCCGTATATCCAAAAACTCACTTTTCCGTACGAGCTAGCGGAAAGCAATGTTCCACACGAATGTTTATCGCCACGGGGCCTATCTTTCGTTTATATACGGCATTTCGATCCGAGGCACGCAAAAGGGCGATATGGCCGATAAACGTATGTGACAAAAAGTGTGCACAAAATGCGCCACCAAGTGTCATTCCCTTAACGGCATGGCAAGCACCGTTTTGGCAAGTACTTATCATGTTGGAACTTTGCTTTGAACACTTTGAAGCGCTAACTAGTAACGCGGAGACGATTTTCGGGGACATGGCTTAAAGGCAAGGTTAATATGCATGGTGAGCAAAAGGCGAGGTAAAAATGCATGGTAAACTGCCGTATACCAAAAAACTCACTTTTCCGTACGAGCTAGCGGAAAACAATGTTCCGCACGAATGTTTATCGCCACAAGGACTATCTTTCGTCCATATACGGTATTTCGATCGGAGGTACGCAAAAGGGCGATATGGCCGATACACGTATGTGACAAAAAGTGTGCACAAAATGCGCCACCGCGTAAAATTCCCGGACCGGCATGGCAAGCACCGTTTTGCCAAGTACTAATCATGTTGGAACTTTGCTCCGAACACTTGCAAGCGCTAACTGGTAACGCGGAGACGATATTCGTTGATTTGGCCAAAAGGCAAGGTTAATATGCATGGTGAGCAAAAGGCAAGGTAAAAATGCATGGTAAACTGCCTTTTGCCCAAGAACTCACTTTTCCGTACGAGCTAGCGGAAAGCAATGTTCGGTGCGAATGTTTATCTCCACGAGGCCTATCTTTTGTCCATATACGGCATTTCGATTCGAGGTACGCAAAAGGGCGATATGGCCGATTCACGTATGTGACAAAAAGTGTGCTCCAAATGCGCCACCAAGTGTAATTCCCTTAACGGCATGGCAAGCACTGTTTTGGCAAGTATTTATCATGTTGGAACTTTGCTTTGGACGCTTGAAAGCGCTTACTGGAAACGCGGAGACGATATTCGGGGATTTGGCCAAAAGGCAAGGTTACTATGCATGGTGAGCAAACATGGCCCGGTAAACGGCGGTAATACGGTTCTTTTACAGGGTCCAGTAACACAGCCCATTTTTAAAACGGATGCAAACCCAAGATGCTAGAAACTGTTTATTAACCATTCCTACATACTTGGGATGCAAACCCAAGATGCTAGAAACTGTTTCTAAGGTGGTTCGGGACACTTGGGATGGTGACCCAAGATGCTAGAAACTGTTTCTAAGGTGGTTCGGGACACTTGAAATGGTGACCCAAGATGCAAGAAACTGTTTTTAAATTGGTTCGGGATACTTGGGATGGTGACCCAAGATGCTAGAAACTGGTTCTAAGGTGGTTCGGGATACTTGGGATGGTGACCCAAGATGCTAGAAACAACTTTTAAAGTGATTCGGGATACTAAGGATGACGACCCAAGATGCTAGAAACTACTTTTAAAGTGATTCGGGATACTTGGGATGACGAACCAAGATGCTAGAAACTACTTTTAAAGTGTTTCGGGATACTTGGGATGACCACCCAAGATGCTAGAAACTACTTTTAAAGTGATTCGGGATACTTGGGATGACGACCCAAGATGCTAGAAACTACTTTTAAAGTGATTCGGGATACTTGGGATGAAGACTCAAGATGCAAGAAACTGTTTCTAAGGTGGTTCGGGAAACTTGGGATGGTGACCCAAGATGCAAGAAACTACTTTTAAAGCGATTCGGGACACTAAGAATGACGACCCAAGATGCTAGAAACTACTTTTAAAGTGATTCGGGATACTTGGGATGACGAACCAAGATGCTAGAAACTACTTTTAAAGTGTTTTGGGATACTTGGGATGACCACCCAAGATGCTAGAAACTACTTTTAAAGTGATTCGGGATACTTGGGATGAAGACCCAAGATGCTAGAAACTACTTTTAAAGTGATTCGGTATACTTGGGATGAAGACTCAAGATGCAAGAAACTGTTTCTAAGGTGGTTCGGGACACTTGGGATGGTTACCCAAGATGCAAGAAACTATTTTTAAGGTGGTTCGGGATACTTGGGATGGTGACCCAAGATGCTAGAAACTTCTTTTAAAGTGATTCGGGATAATTGGGATGACGACCCAAGATGCTAGAAACTACTTTTAAAGTGATTCGGGATACTTGGGATGACGACCCAAGATGCTAGAAACTACTTTTAAAGTGATTCGGGATACTTGGGATGCAGACTCAAGATGCAAGAAACAGTTTCTAAGGTGGTTCGGGAAACTTGGGATGGTGACCCAAGATGCAAGAAACTACTTTTAAAGTGATTCGGGATACTAAGGATGACGACCCAAGATGCTAGAAACTACTTTTAAAGTGATTCGGGATACTAGGGATGACGACCCAAGATGCTAGAAACTACTTTTAAAGTGATTCGGGATACTTGGGATGACGAACCAAGATGCTAGAAACTACTTTTAAAGTGTTTTGGGATACTTGGGATGACCACCCAAGATGCTAGAAACTACTTTTAAAGTGATTCGGGATACTAGGGATGACGACTCAAGATGCAAGAAACTGTTTCTAAGGTGGTTCGGGACACTTGGGATGGTTACCCAAGATGCTAGAAACTGTTTTTAAGGTGGTTCGGGATACTTGGGATAGTGACCCAAGATGCTAGAAACTACTTTTCAAGTGATTCGGGATACTAGGGATGACGACACAAGATGCTAGAAACTACTTTAAAAGTGATTCGGGATACTTGGGATGACGACCCAAGATGCTAGAAACTACTTTTAAAGTGATTCGGGATACTTGGGATGACGACCCAAGATGCTAGAAACTGTTTCTAAGGTGGTTCGGGATACTTGGGATGGTGACCCAAGATGCTAGAAACTGTTTTTAAGGTGGTTCGGGATACTTGGGATAGTGACCCAAGATGCTAGAAACAACTTTTAAAGTGACTAGGTAAAACGGCCCGGTTACACGGCCCAGTTACAGGTCCCGGTTCCAGGGCCCGTTGGCAGGTCCTGGTAACACGGCCCGTGCACAGGGCCCGGTAACACGGCCCGTTTACAGGGCCAGGTTACAGTGCACGTTTACAGGGCCCGTTTACAGGACCCGTTTATAGGACCCGTTGACTGGACCCGGTCACAGTGCCCGGTAACACGGCCCGTTTACAGGGCCCGGTAACACGGCCCGTTTACAGAGCCCTGTAACACGGCCAATTTACAGGGCCCGGTAAACGGCGGTAAGACGGCCCTTTTACAGGGCCCAGTAACACAGCTCGTTTACAGAGCCCGGTAGCACGGCCTGTTTACAGGGCCCGGTAACACGGCCCGTTGACTGGTTCCGGTTACAGGGCCCGGTAACACGAACAATTTACAGGACCCGTTTACATGGCCCGGTAACACGGCCCGTTTACAGGGCTCGGTAAACGGCGGTAACACGGCCCGTTTACAGAGCCCGGTTAAATTGCCCATTTACAGGACCCGTTTACATGGCCCGGTGTCACGACCCGTTAACAGGACCCGCTTACGTGGCCCGTTTGCAGGGCCCGGTAAAAGGCCCGTTTACTGGGCCCAACCTTATGGATGTAGTTTTATTTTGCGTTAGTTATTTTTATTCTGCGTTGGTTATTTTCATCACGTTGAAGAACCACCTTTCCCAAGAGTAAATGCAATGTTCGATTCGAAATTGTCCCCAAAATCACGAAAACGTTTCATTTCGTTTTGTATGCCCAGAGAAAACGGAAACTATTTTACTACGATGGTGCAAACATTATTACGCATACGGTATGGTATACACGGTGGTGCAAACATTATTACGCATACGGTATATGGTTTCCCTTAGCAACAGCATAGCGGTTAAGGGGAAATTTCGACACTTAGGGGAAATTTCGACGCGTCGAAATTGTGCATCTCACTTTGGCGCTTGCTTCGCTCGACATCTTCGCTATTGCTATCTAAGCTCAGGGTAGAAATTGTCGAAATTGTCTGCATCTCGCTTTGGTGCTCCCTTCACTCGCTTTCAATGCTATTGCTATCTAAGCTCATGGCATGGTGTAAGCGTAATTTGAGAGTGGATTCGGGATACTTGGGATGAAGACCCAAGATGCTAGAAACTACTTTTAAAGTGTTTTGGGATACTTGGGATGACCACCCAAGATGCTAGAAACTGTTTTTAAGGTGGTTCGGGATACTTGGGATAGTGACCCAAGATGCTAGAAACTACTTTTCAAGTGATTCGGGATACTAGGGATGACGACACAAGATGCTAGAAACTACTTTAAAAGTGATTCGGGATACTTGGGATGACCACCCAAGATGCTAGAAACTACTTTTAAAGTGATTCGGGATACTTGGGATGAAGACCCAAGATGCTAGAAACTACTTTTAAAGTGATTCGGGATACTTGGGATGAAGACTCAAAATGCAAGAAACTGTTTCTAAGGTGGTTCGGGACACTTGGGATGGTGACCCAAGATGCAAGAAACTGTTTTTAAGGTGGTTCGGGATACTTGGGATGGTGACCCAAGATGCTAGAAACTACTTTTAAAGTGTTTCGGGATACTTGGGATGACGACCCAAGATGCTAGAAGCTACTTTTCAAGTGATTCGGGATACTTGGGATGAAGACTCAAAATGCAAGAAACTGTTTCTAAGGTGGTTCGGGACACTTGGGATGGTGACCCAAGATGCAAGAAACTGTTTTTAAGGTGGTTCGGGATACTTGGGATGGTGACCCAAGATGCTAGAAACTACTTTTAAAGTGTTTCGGGATACTTGGGATGACGACCCAAGATGCTAGAAACTACTTTTAAAGTGATTCGGGATACTTGGGATGACGAACCAAGATGCTAGAAACTACTTTTAAAGTGTTTTGGGATACTTGGGATGACCAAATCCCAATTTGTGAAATTTGCCAAATCCCCGAATATCGTCTCCACGTTACCAGTAAGCGCTTCCAAGTGTCCAAAGCAAAGTTCCAACATTATAAGTACTTGCCAAAACGGTGCTCCGGGAATTACACTTGGTGGCGCATTTTGTGCACACTTTTTGTCAAATACGTTAATCGACCATATCGCTTTTTTGCGTACCTCGGATCGAAATGCCTCAAATCGACGAAAGATAGGCCTCGTAGCGATGAACATTCGTGCCGAATATTGCTTTCCGCTAGCTCGAACGGAAAAGTTAGTTCTTGGGCAAGAGGCAGTTTACCATGCATATTTACCTCGCCTTTTGCTCACCATGCATATTAACCTTGCCTTTTGCCCAAATCCCCGAATATCGTCTCCACGTTACCAGTTAGCGCTTCCAAGTGTCCAAAGCAAAGTTCCAACAAGATAAGCACTTGCCAAAACAGTGCTTGCCGTGCCGGTCAGGGAATTACACGCTGTGGCGCATTTTGTGCACACTTTTTGTCACACACGTGTATCGGCCATATCGCTCTTTAGCGTACCTCGGATCGAAATGCCGAATATGTACAAAAGATAGGCCTTGTGGCGATAAACATTCGTGCCGAACATTGCTTTCCGCTAGCTCGTACGGAATAATGAGTTTTTGGGCAGAAGGCAGATTACCATGCATATTTACCTTACCTTTTGCTTACCATGCATATTAACCTTGCCGTTCCCCCTTGCCCACTCAACGGTGCGTGGGTGAGAGGGTGGGTTGGGGAGGAAGGGAGGTGGTCATGGCTGGAGTCCTGCACTACCCACGGGGGGTACCTGGGTACCAGCTGGGCTCAAAACACCGTTACGACCAACGTTCCCTTAATCTTGGGCCGAAAAACTGCTTGTTGGGACAGAAATTTTATTTTATCCCCATTGACAGGAATTAAATTTTATCCCCATTGACAAAAAAATTAATTTTTCTGGTACTAAAGTTTTTCACTCATTGTTTCGTCGGTTTTGCTTCGATCCACTTGCGGTTTGCGCCAAAAAATTTGTTTTATTTTTCCGCGTCTTTTGCAAACTAACACGACCGCAAAATCGTGAAAAACGTTTCCTAGAATTTTCTGACTGACAAATTGTCAAAAAGTTTTTCACTCGCCGTTTGGTTAATTTTCCACCGATTCGTTCGCAGTTTGCACCGAAAATTCTCTTGTATTCTACCGCGTCGTTTGACATCCCACACGACCGCAAAATCGTTACAAAAATTTCCATGAATTTTCCGACATAAGAGGTACCTTAAGCTGTTTTGACCGTACTTGGGTGCATACCATGACTCACCGATAACTCCACTTTGGAGGCAAGCAACCGCCTTGGCCCCCATTACTTTTTTGTTAATTATGCCACGACAAACCTAAAAATATCCATTTCTAGGTTTCTATCTCATACCGCCTCGATGGTAGTCTCGGTCCAAGCGCCATTTCCAGCGACTTGGCACCCAAGTTCCTCAATATTTGCCTAATAGCTTTGCACAGCTACATGCCAAAATTTTATTTCCATTTTTAATAATCAGTACCATTCAAGAGCTTTAAAAATCAGTGCCTCATTTATTGCTTAGTGAGATACAGGCTGGACAATAGTTCATGAAAGGTACCTCACCTTGATACAAAAGTGGTCGGTCCAAACCATCAATCTACCATATAACCGACTTGCAGCCCTCAGACCGGGTTGTCCCCAAGAAATAAAAGATGCGCCTCCAACCGCGAAACTTTTAAATATTATACGATAAGCCACTATCTTATAAAACCTGGCCGCTATTCGTGATTCAAGGGTAATTTTGGCCAAGTGTCGGGAAAGGCGCATATTGTGCACACTTTTTGTCACCTACGTGTATCGGCCATATCGCCCTTTTGCGTACCTCGGATCGAAATGCCGAATATGGACGAAAGATAGGCCTTGTGGGGATAAACATTCGTGCTTAACATTGCTTTCCGCTAGCTCGTACGTAAAAGTGAGTTTTTGGGTAAAAGGCAGTTTACCATGCATATTTACCTCGCCTTTTGCTTACCATGCATATTAACCTTGCCTTTTGCCCAAATCCCCGAATATCGTCTCCGCGTTACCAGTTGGCGCTTCCAAGTGTCCAAAGCAAAGTTCCAACATGATAAGTACTTGCGCTTGATAAGTGCACTTTGTGCGACTTAGTTCCCAAATTTTGTGGTCATCAAAAAATATCTTCGTGTTCTTTCAAGTAAGCTTATTCAAACTAAAGGGTTTGAGTGACTTTCGGATTTCTTAAATAATAAAGGATCTTTGTTTCGATTTCAACAAATTTTCTTTTGCATTTTTTTATGTTAATAATCAAATGTCATTTTACCAGTATAAACTTCTCACATTTTAAAATATTGAAGCCTTATTAAAAGTTCAACTAAAATAGGGATGAAACAGGGAATTTTGAATGATAATTATTGAATACAAAGAAATGGTGAAAAAATGGTCTTTTAAAAATAATGTTAAACACCCAAAGTGCGGCATTCCACGATTTCTTATTTTTAAGGAACTCAACGATCAGGTGATATGGACGGATCGTCTTTAATCAGCTTTACTCCAACATTTCTAAAATCATTAAAAAAAAACCGATTATGAGAATTGCATATGGTATTTTAATCGAATTTGATTATGAAAAAAAAATAGCAAAGACCTATTTACAAACCTTTTGAGCAACAAAGACTACGAGTCAATTTTCCCCTTGGCCTTCAGCTGCACGTATCTTAGATAAACCTTCGCTTTCTGCTTTGGAAGCGTTTTCAAAAATTGTTTAAGTTCGGCGAAGTATTGTTGCTGCATGTCTTTCCTATTTCTTGCGATGATTTGCTTTGAGGCATCCGAATGCTTTTTAAATGACTCACGCAGACTGCTTGCTTTCCCATTGTAAATAAATCGTGCAAAAAACTCAAGCGATGTTCTGTGAAATACAATTTGGGAATGATTTGGTTTTGCACTTGACGACATATAAAAGTACACGTTGTTGTGGCATTCTTACCTTGGTGGAAGGGTGGGTTCCCGCAACCTACCGCTGTTTGGAGTTTTTTTTCCTTTAAACGTCGCGCCAGGCCTATTACGAATGAGTTAGTAAAAAGAAGTAGTGTTTAAAAAATATTCATCAGCATCTGGACCAAACAACTTCTCTTACCGATCCTTGCCACTCCTTTCGTGAATAAGTGTTTCTTTCAAAAGGCGTATGTATTCATTTCTTGCATGATCAGATAGGCTTTCAATATATTGTGGCGCCTCCTGCAGGAAAAGTTCTTGCGCGTTATTCTTCACTGTTTCAATGATGCTCTTTAGTCGTCTTGACAGCCCCTCGAAGGTTTTTGTGCACTCCATCGGATCACCAAAATAGAGAAACTGGTTATAAAATTGAAGCAAATTGCTGTTGGAAATAGGCAGAAATAGTTTAGTATTGTGTAACGGACCATTTTCGACGCAAAAACGTTTTTTCAAAAAATACCTTGGTGGTGGCTCAAGAAAATGTGATAAATATAGCATCTGTGCCGGACTGGTAACCCTTAAAATATAAAAAAAAAAATATGTTTGTCAATCTAAGCAATGAAACATTCAAAACATAGTTGCACACCAGCGTGCTAAAGAACTGTTCAATGTTTTTACTGAACGCCTTCATTGTACAAAACATTTCTATCTTTAGCGAACCAATGTTGCTTTGCATGCGAAAACACATCGCAATGAAAGCTTCAATTTATTAAAACGAAAAACTTACGTTTCTGCTTGCCTGTCAGATGATGCAGTTGAATGGGTATCGCTGCTGATAGCACAGCGCATTGACTGCACGTAGTGTGTCAGCATTTGCTGGTGGCGAGGCTTTTTCTCTGACGGGAGCAAGTCGATGTAGTCAGCCATTTTTGAAACAAACGCTGCTTGTTTTTTGCTGAGCTCGGTTTGCAGCGCTTGTTTTTGTGCGGCAGTCAATTCCTTATACTGCTTAATGGCTGCCTTGCGCCACGCAACCGCCGGAATTGATTTGGTTTTATTGGAAAACTTGTGCATAAAATATTCGCTGAGTTGAAGTGGCACGTATTTTGGCTTCTCAGCATTTTTGTTATCCATTTTTTTCGTCGTCGTACTGAAAAAAAAAACAAAACAATTAGATTACACAACAAAAAACCATCGTTTTAAATATAAACAGTTATAAGAGCATCTTTCAACGCTGCTCGATATATGCAGGCCAATTCTATATTTTTTCCTGTCCCACATAGACCCTTAACTATGACCTGGGGGGAAATAGGTGGGGCTTGGGTTTGAGCGGGGGTGTAGGGTGTGTTCTGGTGAAACCAGAGTGGTCAGTTGCCCGGCACCGAGGCTCAAACCAGTTTTCCCCCCACTTTCATGTTGTTTCCTGCACTTGCTCGAAACTATCGAGCAGTATCGAGCAGTCGCTGTGCTGGTTGGGCGTGCCGGTCCGGAAAAACCCATGGTGTTAAATGTTTTTTTTGTCAAAATTCAAGTTTAAAGTAAATTCTTCTGTGGTTTTCACTGCAATATCCTTTACAACACATCATTGAGCACTTAAAAAAAAATTATCAACTTTGCTTGACCACATGTCATGTTTTTAATGTTTTGCAACTAGTGTCACCCGATGTGCCGATTTTGAATCAATATCCGATTCGGCAAATCTTTACCGCTTTGGAAGCGATTTTTACTAAAAATTCACTCACTTTTCTGGAATCACTTGAGTTTTTCACTTTCTTCACTTTTCACGTTTCTCACTTTTAAAGTCGTCCGTACTGCTCGGAGGTCGGAAGCAAAAGAGAATCTACCTCGTGGTCGATTCTGACAGATGTCATTTTTCATGGTGCTTAAGACTTAAGGTAGGGTAAGCATAAGATACTTGAACTAGAGGTAAAAACATGATCAAGGTGTCTAGGAACGTCTGGACTATTCGGTTATCAAACCGGCCCTGCTGGCAAATCAAGCACTCGAATCTCGCCCTCTCGTCCACCGGAGTACTCGAATTTTTCGAGCAAAGTCGAGCAAGCACGAATAGTGTAGGAATGATGGTTTTAAATGTCCGTGATGCACGAGTGACCAATGTTGATGTGGCCAAAACCCCATCCACCCCGTACCCCCACATCTTACCGCCCTGCACCCATGACAACTTTGGAGATGGTTCGAAGCACTTTTTATGTAAATCCAACCAAACCAAAACAACTTCCTAGGTGGTTCGAAGCACTTTTAACGTAATTTCAACTACACCAAAACAACTTCTAAGGTGGTTTGGAGCACTTTTTACGTAATTCCAACCACACCAAAACAACTTCTAAGGTAGTTCGAAGCACTTTTTACGTAATTCCAACCACACCAGAATCACTTCTAAGGTGGTTCGAAGCACTTTTTTCGTAATTCCAACCACACCAAAACAACTTCTAAGGTGGTTCGAAGCACTTTTTACGAAATTCCAACCACACCAGAACAACTTCTAAGGTGGTTCGGAGCACTTTTTACGTAATTCCAACCACACCAGAACAACTTCTAAGGTGGTTCGAAGCACTTTTTACGTAATTCCAACCACACCAGAACAACTTCTAAGGTGGTTCGTTGCACTTTTTACGTAATTCCAACCAAACCAAAACAACTTTGGAGATGAATGTCCCGTGTTTGGTACGTTCCGGTAAAAATCTATTTTGGAAAGTAGACCAGTAAGCGTTTCGAAGCATAGCGTATCTTTTCGGTATCCAGAATACAAAGTTAAACCACCCCCGTGCGTGATGATCGGATAAATACAATCCAAACGGTGGGTATGGGTGACGTACCACGGATTGAGTTCATGGGTACGGGAAATTATCCCGCGGAGTAAGTTCGTTGGAGCAGTGCGGTAAGATGTGGGGGGTAAAGGGTGGTTGGTGGGGTATGTTCGGGCGCACCAACGTTGGTCCCTTTTGCACCACCGACAATTAAAACCATCTTTCCTACACTTTTCGTGCTTTCTCGATTTTGCTCGAAAAATTCGAGTACTTCGGTTGACAGCGGGGCTAGATTCGAGTAATTGATTTGCCAGCGGGGCCGATTGGACTACCGAACATTCCAGACGTCGAAAAGTTTTTTGCTAAAATCTTCGTCAGTTTTCCCCCAATTGGTCTGCGGTTTTTACTAAAAATTTTGAAATAATTTTGCGCGTCTATTGGTATTTGGATCGACTGCGAACTCGAAAATTTTTTGCGACCAATTTTTCCCGAACCACGTATCCAAACACCAGTTTTTTGCTTCTCTTTCCCTCAAATCCCATCCGATCGAACTGCGGTTTGCGGCGTTCAATTCAAAATAGTTTTACGCGTCTTTTTATGTGCGTTTTGCTGGGTTGTTCGAAAAAAATATGTTTTCATGAAAATAATGGGTAAGCACCTGAGACTACGCCCCGTGACGCCAAATGTGCCGCACTGGGTTTTCACTTTTTTTTAGTGTTCATAAAATGCGCATAAAGTATTGACAAAATTGTGATGGAAAAACCTGCTAACGTTTCGCTTTTGCTTTGCTAGTAAACCATTACTCCACATTCAAGGGCGATCTATTCCATTGGTGTTAGTAAACGAAGCAGTAAAATAGGGGGACATGGCCGGGACCTAGTTGAACCATCGGATTATTTTTCTCCGAATTTAAGGAAGCTAACGTATTCGCCAAGCACACCGCAACCGGTATGCTACCGTACCGAACCAGTTTCTTCTGGAAGGTCAATACCACCAATGTGTTAACGGCGTCGGGCAAATCATACTAACGGTTCTTTTTCCGCCGAATTCCAGCCACGCGACGTGTGCACCGAGCGATCCTGACCTTGAAAGAACCAATTCGATAATTCAAGGTCAGTCTGCTTAGTTCGTTCGTCGCTTCTGCACTCATACCCTGAGGGCAACATTTTTTTCCCATGAACTTAACTCGGTCATATGGGTCGTTGACCGTTCGTGGCGCAAACTTGGCCATATGGCGAAGTAAATATGCATGGTTAACTGCCATATACCCAAGAACTCACTTTTCCGTACGAGCTAGTGGAAAGCAATGTTCGGCACGAATGTTTATTGCTACGAGGCCTATCTTTCGTTCATATTCGGCATTTCGATCCGAGGTACGCAAAAGGGCGATATAGCCGATAAACGTATGTGATAAAAAGTGTGCACAAAATGCGCCACCAAGTGTAATTCCCTTAACGGCATGGCAAGCACCGTTTTGGCAAGTACTAATCATGTTGGAACTTTGATCCGAACACTTGGAGGCGCTTACTAGTAACGCGGAGACGATTTCTGGGATTTGGCCAAAAGGCAAGGTTAATATGCATGGTGAGCAAACGGCGAGGTAAATATGCATGGTAAACTGCCTTTACCAAAAAACTCACTTTTCCGTACAAGCTAGCGGAAAGCAATGTTTGGCACGAATGTTTATCGTCACGAGGCCTATCTTTCGTTCATATTCGGCATTTCGATCCGAGGTACGCAAAAGGGCGATATAGCCGATAAACTTATGTGACAAAAAGTGTGCACAAAATGCGCCACCGCGTGAAATTCCCTCAACGGCATGGCAAGCACTGTTTTGGCAAGTACTTATCATGTTGGAACTTTCCTGCTCACACTTGGAAGCGCTAACTGGTAACGCGGAGACGATATTCGGGGATTTGGGACAAAGGCAAGGTTAATATGCATGGTGAGCAAAAGGCGAGGTAAATATGCATGGTAAACTGCCTTTTGCTCAAAACCTCACTTTTCCGTACGAGCTAGCGGAAAGCAGTATTCGGCACGAATGTTTATCGCCACGAGGCCTATCTTTCGTCATTATACGGCATTTCGATCCGAGGTACGCAAAAGGGCGATATGGCCGATAAACGTATGTGATAAAAAGTGTGCACAAAATGCGCCACCAAGTGTAATTCCCTTAACGGCATGGCAAGCACCGTTTTGGCAAGTACTAATCATGTTGGAACTTTGATCCGAACACTTGGAGGCGCTTACTAGTAACGCGGAGACGATTTCTGGGATTTGGCCAAAAGGCAAGGTTAATATGCATGGTGAGCAAAAGGCGAGGTAAATATGCATGGTAAACTGCCTTATACCCAAAAACTCACTTTTCCGTACGAGCTAGCGGTAAGCAATGTTCGGCACGAATGTTTATCGCCTCAAGGCCTATCTTTTGTCCATATACGGCATTTCGATCCGAGGTACGCAAAAGGGCGATATGGCCGATAAACGTATGTGATAAAAAGTGTGCACAAAATGCGCCACCAAGTGTAATTCCCGGACCGGCATGGCAAGCACCGTTTTGGCAAGTACTTATCATGTTGGAACTTTGCTTTGGACACTTGCACGCGCAAACTGGTAACGCAGAGACGATATTCGAGGATTTCGGTAAAAGGCAAGGTTAATATGCATGGTAAGCAAAAGGCGAGGTAAATATGCATGGTAAAATATACGTCAGCTGCACCTACCGGTCGACCCGGAGTCCCGGAGTCGTTGGAATCGAGAGTACGACCCGGAGCGCTCCGGGTCGGTTACGAATCGCTCCGACCCGATAGGTTCGGGTCGACCCGCTCATCACTAACCTTGAGCTGTTTTGGCCATACTGCGGTGCACACCATGAATCACCGATAACTCAACTTTGTAGGCCAGCTACCGCCTTGACCCTGCGAATTTTTTGTTGGACATATCACGTACTGATTATAAATGTTCTACGTCAGCTTGCTATCATTTCTTCAACTTGCCGGTATTCTTGGTCAAAGTCCCATTCCATTAGTGCAATTCATTAGTGCAAAAAGCAACGTTCGGAACGAATGTTGTTCTTTCAGGTTTTCGGCTTAGTTGTAGATCGTGACGAGGTGAGACTATTTGCTTATTATTCATTTTTCCCTCCGATCCCTCTTACCCCCCGCAAATCGTCCAACAAAGTGCACTTTGTGCGACTTAGTTCCCAAATTTTGTGGTCATCAACCAATATCTTCGTGTTCTTTCAAGTTAGCTTATTCAAACTTAAGGCTTTGAATGAGTTTCGAATTTCTTAAATAATAAAGGATTTTTGTTTCGATTTCATCAAATTTTTTTTTGCATTTTTTTAAGTTCATAATCAATTGTCATTTTAACAGTATAAACTTCTCACATTTTAAAAATTGAAGCCTTATTAAAAATTCAACTGATAAAGGGGTGAAGCTGGGAATTTTGAATTCAAATTATTGAATAAAAAAGAAATGGTAAGAAATGGTCTTTAAGAATTCATGTTAAAAAACCCAAAGTGCGGCATTCCACGTTTTCGAATTATTAAGGAAATCCGCGATCGCCGCTTTTCACTCGCAGGAATAGTTTGCGTATGCATATTTACCTTGCCTTTCCCCCTTGCCAACTCAACGGTGCGTGGGTGAGGAGGTGGGTTGGGGAGGAAGGGAGGTGGTCGTGGCCAGGGTCCTGCACAACCCACGGGGGATACCTGGGCACCAGCTGGGCTCAAAACACCGTTACCACCAACGTTCCCTTAATCTTGGGCCGAAAAACTGCTTGTTGGGACAGAATTTTAAATTGTTCCCCATTGACAGAAATTTAATTATATCCCCATTGACAGAAAATTTAATTTTTCTGGTACTAAAGTTTTTCACTCATTGCTTCGTCAGTTTTGCTTCGATCCACTTGCGGTTTGCGCCAAAAATTTTGTTATATTTTTCCGCGTCTTTTGCAAACTCACAAGACCGTAAAATCTTGAAAAACTTTTCCTAGAACTTTCCGACTGACAAGTTATCAAAAAGTTTTTCTCTCGCCGTTTGGTCAATTTTCCACCGATTTGTTCGCAGTTTGCACCGAAATTTTCTTGTTTTCTTCAGTGTTGTTTGTCATCTCACACGACCACAAAATTTTGAAAAAAGTTTCCACGATTATTCCGACATAAGAGGTACCTTAAGCTGTTTTGACCTTACTTGGGTGCATACCATGAATCACCGATAACTCCACTTTGGAGGCAAGCTACCACCTTGACCCTGCGTATTTTTTTATTGGGCATATCACGCACTAATTATAAATGTTCTACGTCAACTTGGTATCTCTTCTTCAACTTGCCGGTATTCTTGGTCAAAGTCCCATTTCATTAGTTTAAGGACGCATTTTGCTCTATGTTTCACTAATAGCTTCGCGCCTGGACTTGCTGATTTTTTGCTCACATTTTTCCTTAATTGTCCCATTCAAGACTTTTCTAATTCTTTTCCTTTTTTGTCGCTCAGACGCAAACCGTCCGAGTTATAATTCATGAAAGGTACCTAACCTTGGTACACCAAGTGTACGCCAAGAACGATCATCAGGCCATATGACCAACTTGCAGCCTTCTGACCAGGTTGTCCCCATGTAATAAGTGTTTCGTATACGCCCATCTAATTTTAAAATAGTTTTCGCTTAACAACTATCTCATAGCACCTGGGCGGTATTCGTGGTTCAAGTATGATTTTGGCAAGTGCCGGCCAAGGCGCATTTTGTGCACTTTTTTAGTCACAAACGTGTATCGGCCATATCGCCCTTTTGCGTACCTCGGATCGAAATGCCGTATATGGACGAAAGATAGGCTATGTAAAGATAAACATTCGTGCTGATTATTGCTTTCCGCTAGCTCGTACGGAAAAGTGAGTTTTCGTTCAAAAGGCAGTTTAACATGTATATTTACCTTGCCTTTTGCTCACCATGCATATTAACCTTGCCTTTTGTCCAAATCCCCGAATATCGTCTCCGCGTTAACAGTTAGAGCTTGCAAGTGTTCGGAGCAAAGTTCCAACATGATAAGTACTTGCCAAAACGGTGCTTGCCATGCCGGTCTGGGAATTACACACGGTGGCGCATTTTGTGCACACTTTTTGTCACACACGTGTATCGGCCATATCGCCCTTTTGCGTACCTCGGATCGAAATGCCGTATATAAACGAAAGATAGTCCTTGTGGCAATAAACATTCGTGCCGAACATTGCTTTCCGCTAGCTCGTACGGAAAAGTGAGTTTTTGGGCAAAAGGCAGTTTACCATGCATATTTACCTCGCCTTTTGCTCACCATGCATATTTACCTTGCCTTTTGTCCAAATCCCCGAATATCGTCTCCGCGTTACCAGTTAGCGCTTCCAAGTGTTCGGATCAAATTTCCAACATAATAAGTACTTGCCAAAACAGTGCTTGCCATGCCGTGGAGGGAATTTCACGCGGTGGCGCATTTTGTGCACACTTTTTGTCTCATACGTGAATCGGCCATATCGCCCTTTTGCGTACCTCGGATCGAAATGCCATGTATAGACGAAAGAAAGGCCTTGTAGAGATAAACATTCAAGCCGAACATTGCTTTCCGCTAGATCGTACGAAAAAGTGAGTTTTTGGGCACAAGGCAGTTTACCATACATATTTACCTTGCCTTTTGCTCACCATGCATATAAACCTTTTTTTTTGGCCAAATCCCCGAATATCCTCTCTGCGTTGCCAGTTAGCGCTTTCAAGTGTCCTAAGCAAAGTTCCAACATGATAAGTACTTGCCAAAACGGTGCTTGCCATGCCGTTAAGGGAATTACACGCGATGGCACATTTTGTGCACACTTTTTGTCACGTACTGGTATCGGCCATATCGCCCTTTTGCGTACCTCGGAACGAAATGTCGTATATGGACGAAAGATAGGCCTCGTGGCGATTAACATTCGTGCCGAACATTGCTTTCCGCTAGCTCGTACGAAAAAGTGAGTTTTGGGCAAAAGGCAGTTTAACATGCATATTTACCTCGCCTTTTGCTCACCATGCATATTTACCTTGCCTCTTGCACAAATCCCCGAATATCGTCTCCGCGTTACCAGTTGGCGCTTCCAAGTGTCCAAAGCAAAGTTCCAACATGATAAGTACTTGCGCTTGATAAGTGCACTTTGTGCGACTTAGTTCCCAAATTTTGTGGTCATCAAAAAATATCTTCGTGTTCTTTCAAGTAAGCTTATTCAAACTAAAGGGTTTGAGTGACTTTCGGATTTCTTAAATAATAAAGGATCTTTGTTTCGATTTCAACAAATTTTCTTTTGCATTTTTTTATGTTAATAATCAAATGTCATTTTACCAGTATAAACTTCTCACATTTTAAAATATTGAAGCCTTATTAAAAGTTCAACTTAAATAGGGATGAAACAGGGAATTTTGAATGATAATTATTGAATACAAAGAAATGGTGAAAAAATGGTCTTTTAAAAATAATGTTAAACACCCAAAGTGCGGCATTCCACGATTTCTAATTTTTAAGGAACTCAACGATCAGGTGATATGGACGGATCGTCTTTAATCAGCTTTACTCCAACATTTCTAAAATCATTAAAAAAAAAACGATTATGAGAATTGCATATGGTATTTTAATCGAATTTGATTATGAAAAAAGAAATAGCAAAGACCTATTTACAAACCTTTTGAGCAACAAAGACTACGAGTCAATTTTCCCCTTGGCCTTCAGCTGCACGTATCTTAGATAAACCTTCGCTTTCTGCTTTGGAAGCGTTTTCAAAAATTGTTTAAGTTCGGCGAAGTATTGTTGCTGCATGTCTTTCCTATTTCTTGCGATGATTTGCTTTGAGGCATCCGAAAGCTTTTTAAATGACTCACGCAGACTGCTTGCTTTCCCATTGTAAATAAATCGTGCAAAAAACTCAAGCGATGTTCTGTGAAATACAATTTGGGAATGATTTGGTTTTGCACTTGACGACATATAAAAGTACACGTTGTTGTGGCATTCTTACCTTGGTGGAAGGGTGGGTTCCCGCAACCTACCGCTGCACTATGGAGCGAAAAGAGCAAATTGCCGGGATAAAATTCGGAATCAAATGTTTTGCAATTTTTTCATTGTAATATCGTGAAATACTATTATATTACACGAAATTATGATGTTTCGGGACAATCCCGCCAGGTGGCGCTGCAAAAACCACATATTTTTGGAATTTTCTATGGGTGCATTATTTTTTAATTTTTTTTTTATATTAACTTAAATATTTTTTAAAGTTTGATATAAAACAAACTAAATTTACTACAAACTTTCATACAAAATATTGTCATCTGGAATATAATTGATATTCAAAGCATCTAACGCGGACATAACGTCTCCTAACGAAGAGCTACTATCTGAATATTCTGAACTTGTACCATCATCTTCTTGGGTTTGAATTGGCAAGGGACTGTTACTATTTGAGGAGCTGTAATCTACGAAGAATGTTTTTACTGCGTCTGGGTAAGGAATTTGTTTTTTATTTTTCAACGATTTAGCCAGAGATATTGTTGAAATGTATGGATCGGATGATTGTAATGCTCTCATAAAAATGTCTTTAATATTGAATTCTCGTGACATTTTACGGGCGTGTTCTCTTCTATCCCTTCTGTATATTTTATTTCTACCTTCTGCTGCTTCCTCTCCTAAGGATCCCAATGGAGCTGGGGCATTTACAATGATTTCACCTACATGCGCAAGGCATTTTGTACCAATTATAATGATGTATGTAAAACTTGTATGTATCTTTGCAATATACGATATAATAGTTTTTGGATTTAAAGGCTGTGAACAGTTGATGGCTATTAAAATATTTCGAAACCTTTCTATGAGTTCTGTTTCTATTTGCAAAATATCGCTCAATTTTTCTATGTTTGAAAAAGCCCGACGACAAACATTTCCCGTCGTACTATTTCCACCCATTTGCCTTGGTTCATCTACTTTTACACTAAATTCCTTGTACATCTTTTCCAATACAATTTTTTTTCGATCATTGTACATGCTTTAAAATTTTTTTGTAACCTTCCATTTTGTAAATTCAATTCTGTACGAAATGTGAAGCAAGCATTCGAAAAATCTGATCCAACAGTGCAGTGGAGATATTCCATAAG
This sequence comes from Anopheles coustani, assembly GCF_943734705.1. NCBI lineage: Eukaryota > Metazoa > Arthropoda > Insecta > Diptera > Culicidae > Anopheles > Anopheles coustani. The sequence continues at coordinate 209,073 of NW_026525463.1, read as the reverse complement.
ATAAAATCTCAGGACTTGGAATAAATCCATTTTCTAAGTGCTCTACACTGTTCATTTCTGTTGGTTTTGCACCACATATAATAATGAGTTGGACGCCGAGTTAATAAAATAAAACTAATTTTTATTCTACTTCATTAACTACTGAGGCGCGTCCTCACTCGTTGAGTTCTAACTTAAAACTAAAAAACTAATCTTCTTCCCGACCCACTCGGTTGACTGTACTAACCAGCTCCTATTTTGTTTACGCTAGCTAGTTCCTATTACGTGGCATTCCTTCCCACGCTCACGCTGGAATCTGCTGACGCGATGTTGTGTTTGGAGTCTGGCTGGGTCACTGTCATAACTCCTCCGGGGGTGAAAAAAAAAGTACGTCCTCGTACTTTACACGATGATCGGATCGACCTCTACAGCAGGCTGCCTCTGGTTCCGATTCTTAGACGATGATGTACCTCCTCGCTTCCTGTCGCATCTTGTTCCTCTTTGTTGTTGCGATCGTTTGTATGATAGTAAGAGAAATGCAATCAGGGCTATCAAACATGTTGTGCTTAATGACACACCACCGAATAAACTCCATTTCCAGATATTGTGGTAGTACTGTTGTAGGTAAACGTGGCTCAATCGATCTCGGTTTTGTAACGTTACGTTGGTAATCTGTTCGATGTCGTGCAATTTCTGTAACTGCCTGTTAATTACCAGGTTGTGAAAAGCGCCTTCAATAATTTGGAGTTCATCTGAAATTTCGTTAGAAGTGAACTCTTGGCTTTTGAATGTCACAGTGCAGTTTGAGAACGTTAACAGAAAATTGCCTCTCAATGGTCTATTATCTGGACCGCAGTTGGTTTCTAACAAATCACCTTTTGCATTCGTGATCAAAATTTGGTTATCATTGACCAGTTTCGCCTCTGTTGTTGTATCTAGTCTTGTAGCGCATAGACTATGTCAGCCGTTGATTAGAGGGTTAATGCATCTGTCTTTAAACTCTTCTATGAAACTGCTTACTTGAATGTATTGTTCAGGGTGTAGCGTAGTAAACGTTTGCTCGCCGTTTTTTATCAAAAAAGCCGGATGATCTGCTATAACGGTGTCGTTATGTGTGAGAGCAAAAATTCTTAGTATGGTTGCTTCTATTTTGCTCAGTATAGGTACACTTAAAATGTACAGTATAGCATCATTGTTTCGAGCTATTTTTGGCGTTACGTAAGACATTGCTTCTTCTGGGATGTGAATTTCGGACCCTTGTGTCTTCAACAAGTCTATTATGTTGTTGATTTCCTTGAGGTCAAGCAACTTTCCGCTGGCTTTGCCCATTTTCGACAAGGTTATCGTTTCATCAATATCTAGTAGTACATCGTTCATGATATCTAAGTGCAATATCAGTGCCACTGTATCGATTTCGTTGAGAGCCATTTGATTCATGTTATAATTTTCTGTCAAGTGGTTTACCGTCTCGCTAAGCTGTTTCATTTTTTTGTTGAGGTTTTCGTTGATTGCATATTGGTAGTTGTTTTCGTCTATCAACCGATTCATTGTAGTATTTATAATTCGAAGGTCCTCAGCATCTGGATTCCCTGCTATGAATTTCCATGCAGTGCCTAACAGATCCCATCTCTTGGCCCTAGCTAATGGTTTGATTTTGTATAGATTATTATACGCTGTTCTAACTTTATGCAACATTATACCTGTTATTGGGTTTACGATTTTTGAGTTTTCAACGTATGCTACATTTGCAATTGAATTGATTGCTATTTCTATCTCGGTCATATTAATAGGATGTATTACTTTAGTATACCCTGTCTGTATTTTGCAGGTTCCTACTTTTAACATTATTATAGGATCATTGTTGAGATTTTTTATCCCTAAACTCTGACTCTGAGTGGGTCCTACAAACGTGAGTAATAATAATAATATTATGAACTGCATGTTTAGCATCTTTCCTGAAATGATAGAGGAAGAAAAACAGTAAAAGAATTAAAATTCGTTTCTTTTCCTATTTTGTTTTCATTTGATCAGTGTTTTTTTTTTAAATCCTAGTTCCTTTTTAGAAAGTTCCTGTTGCTTTCTTCTGTTGATCCTTGAGACTTCTCTGATACCTTCTTGCTTTCCTGGAACGAGAAATAAAGTATTAGTATCTTATTGTTTAAAATTTCTTAACCGTTTAAGTTTGTTTTTATTTCTCTTCACGTTTCTATTGATCGTTACGGTACGATCGTTTGATTTTAGGCATTTGGATTCATTGTATCTTCGATCCAGTTTTTTTTCTTGTGCCTTTTTTTATATAGACATTCTCGTCTGGTTTTACTTCTGGGGGTTGCTCTTTACCCTTGTGGTGATTCACCATGTTTGTTTGAGCTTTAGTAAGGTTTTGTTGAACCTTTATGAAAATGTTCTGTGCAGCTTGTACTACATAATTAGGGTCTAGAACATTCATTTGATTGAAAACAATTTCTTTTGGCTTGTAGCAAGTTGCAGAATGAACGGTGTCATTGTATAAGGCTACAACTATTGCCATTATTTCTGTAGATTCTAGGTCGGAGAATTTTTGCTTGTTAGTGTTGTACAACTCGATGATTGTACAATGAGTTTTTTCAATTTGACCATTGGATTCTGATGATGAAGCAAACTCTAGTTTTATGCTAAGATCAGATAAAAAACTCTTCAATTGTAGACTTGTAAATGAAGCTTCGTGATCACAAACAATAGTCTTGGGAGTGCAAAAGCTTAGAAAATATTGAGAGAGAGCTTTTTGTATATCGATAATATTCCTTGTTTTAATCTCTACAAGGTGTAAATGTTTGGAAAAGGCACAAATTAGTGACAAGTAATTCTGTTTGTCCATTCCAAAAATATCCATGTGCACTCTATCGAATGGTGCTTTTTCGATAGGTCTAGGAGAGATTTTTATATTATATGGTTTTCTTTCGTTTTTATGCTGTGCACAAATAGAACATGCATTTGTATATTTACGAATTTTCTTCACCATTCTAGGGAAAAAATACGATCTTTTTATTTGCCTTTCGACTTCTTGTATACCACGGTGGGCACGCTCATGTTCATTTTTAATGATTTGGTCTTGTTTTCCTTCAGCGGTTATATCTTCAACTATGTTTTGTGCTATCACAAAATGTATTTTCGAATCAACAAAATGTTCTTTGTAGACATCTTGTATTAATTGAAACATTTTTTCTGGAGCATGAATAGCAGTTTGGTTTCCATTGTGATAACGCTTTAAAGCATCACTAATGCTTTGCTTATCAAATGATTGTTGGCAAATAATAGTTCTTTTATAGTTTTGGAAAATCTCTTCAGAGCTTGTTGAACTAGTATTTGATTCACGGAATATAATTTGATTCCTAAAGTTATTTATGGGTCTTTCGGTAAAGTGTACGTAATAATCTTTGGATGTGTTCCCAGAGTGTATTGTTTCTGGCACAGTTTCATTAGGGTTATTGACCTGTGAATCTTTCGATGATGGTGGTCTAACTGTTTCGTTTACGTTAACATCAGCTTTTCTACTTAAAGCATCGGCTACAACGTTGGTCTTGCCAGTTTTGTAAATGACGTCATAGTCATAGTTTTCCAAATCTAATCTCCATCGAATAATCTTCTGATTTTTGTTGGAGCTTTTTATGAAGGTCAGAGGCTTATGATCAGTAATAAGCGTGAACTTACTTCCATAAAGATAAGGTTTAAATTTTTCCACAGCCCACATTATTGCAAGGGCTTCTTTTTCAGTTGTGGAATAATTGATTTCGTGTTTATTTAGTGTACGCGAAGCAAAAGCTATTGGGTGGTCTTTCGAGTCATGTATTTGAGACAAAACCGCTCCCAATGCATAATTTGAGGCGTCTGTTGTTAAAACGAAGGGTTTTGCAAAATCGGGGTATCTCAGAATAGGATCTGAGATAAGAATGTGCTTACATTTTTCAAACGCTGCTATGTATTCGGGATCATTAATATTGATGCTTGTTTCTTTTTTTAAGAATCTTGTCATAGGTTTGGTAAGTTTAGCGAAGTCTTTTATGAACTTCCTATAATAACCTAAGAGTCCTAAGAACTTTTTGATTTGTTTTTCATGTGTTGGCAGTTTCCAATTTTGTATTTCCTTAATTTTGTCAGGATTCGGTTTTATGCCGTGTTGAGTAATGATATGGCCTAAAAATTCTGTTTCTTTTTTCATGAATTTACATTTGTCTAATTGAATTTTTAGATTAAAATCGGAAAGCCGTTTTAGAATTTTATTGAGGTTTTTGGCATGAGTATTTAAACATTTTCCCAATACAATTATGTCATCCAAGTAGACGTAACAGATGGTACCAATGTACTCTGCCAGAATGTTGTTCATCGCTCGTTGAAATGTCGCTGGGGCATTTTTGAGTCCAAAAGGCATTCTAGTGAACTCAAAATGGCCTAGCGCCGAGGAGAACGCTGTTTTCTGTCTGTGATCGGGGTCCATTTCAATTTGGTGGAATCCTGCCTTGAGATCCAATGTGGTAAAATATTCGGATTTTCCTAAATTTGCAAGGATGTCTTCAATTTCAGGAATAGGGAATTTATCGTTTACAGTTTTATCATTTAATTTCCTGTAGTCGATTACTACTCTTATTTTACGCGTTCCTGAAGCGTCTGCTTTTTTAGGCACGACCCAAATGGGTGAGGAGTAAGGACTTTTAGATGGCGAGATTATACCATTTTCTAACATTTCTTTTATCTCTTGCTCCACTTCATTCTTCAAGAGGTGTGGATACCTGTATGATTTGGTATAAACTGGTTCTTCATCTTTTGTAATGATTTTATGTTTGATTAAGCTAGTGCTTGTCAATTTTTCATTAGTTTTCAAAAGAACAGAGTGATTGTTAAGAATTGTTGTAATAAGAACTTCTCGCTCTAGTGGAGATAAATGGTCTGTTCTTATTAATTCCTGTATTAACGATTTACTGGGGGGTTCCCCTTCATTTATCGGTATCGGAGAGATAGTGTCAAAATTATTTACTACCAACTCTAACTTTGGTATTATTGGTGCCTGTTTGTTTGTAGAAATTATATTAAAGGTGGTCTTATTTTCAGACGATCGATAGAGTCCTGGTTGTATTACAGTATCTTCGATAAGGTTTTGAAATTCCGGTACAAACCAATCACCATTTTTGTCAGTTTCTACTGTTATTGTATGGTTGAAATACTTTTTGTTAGGGTAGTATTTATTATAATACGTTTTGATTCCCTGTATTGTAATAGAGTCATCAAAGTAATCAATCTTTGTGTTAGTTTCAGACATAAATTCTGACCCAATGATTCCGTCAAAATAATCATGAAAGTCTAGAATGCTGTACGTTTGTTGCTTTATGTTTGGTCCGAGAAGTTTGCAGGTTACTATCTCATCAGCTTTATGCACACCAAACATGTTTCGCACTGTACATGTCTGTTTAATGTGTGAATGTTTTAGAATTCCGTTTGCTATAATGTTTTTGTTCGCACCCGTGTCTATCAACATACGGATGTGCCGTTTTTCTGACTCATCAAAAATCAACAAATACGGAAGAAAATCACACTTCCCATTTATGTTAGATTTGGTTGTTTTTCGATTATCCGAAAATTTCCGTTGCTGTTGTCGCTGCTCGTTGCGTGCAGTTCGACATGATTTATTTGTTTTTTATTAAATGTATGACCGCTTGTAATTGAAGGGTCAACTTCCATAGGCGTATACCGACTCAAATTTTTTGCATTTTTAGGATTGCCAAAATGGTTCTTTTTGGAGCCTTCCGCGTGTGGAGATGAATGAATACTGTTTTCGTTTTTATTATGAAAGTTAAATTTGTTGCTGTGTGCTGGCTTAAATCGGTTTTGCTGCTGTGATAAGTCAGCTGATTTTGCCATGCTTACACTTTTCCTTTGAATAGTTGACGTTGTAGATTCCCTAGATTGGAATTTACAAATAAATGCATAAGCATCTTCAATATCTTTCGGGCGCGCTGCTTGGACGTGGCCAAAGTATGGTTCTTTCAGTCCAGCAATAAAAGCGGCAAGTCCATCCTCATCAATAAATTTATTGATGCCAACCCAATGTTGGTTGTAGATTTCGGACTGTTTGGCTAGGGTTTTTATTTTTTGAACAATTTCTTTTGTTCGTTGGTAGTATTTGTGGACGCCGTGATGCTCGGTCATCCTGTTTTCCCACAATTGGCACTTATAGGTAGACAATTCTTGTCTGTCACCTAAAGCATTTATTAGCACAATTTTCATTTCTTCAAAACTTTGTGGGTTTCCAGCGAGGCATAAAATGTCTTTCGCTTTCCCTTCAATTTTGTTCGCGATTTCCTGCACATAAAAGGAAAACGCTTGCTCACTCACTAACGGTTCGAAAATTGTCAAAGTATTTTCGACCATCGTTAGCCATGAGTTAAGCTGTTTGCGGTTCCCATCGTATCTCGGTATACCCTTGATCGGGTCCGGAATGCGGAACGCATCAAGTTGCAACTTAGGTGTTTCTTGCGACGACAAAACTTGTGGGGCGGACTGTTCATGAGACGGGGGGGTTCTCGGGTTTCCGATCTGAGCGGCAATGCTCGCGAGCGTCGCGTCATACTGCGCCTGCTTGGTAGTCATCGCATTTAATGCAAGAGTCAGCGTATTAAGCTGCTCTGACACTTGTTGGATAAAATTGTTGTTTTCGTGAGCCATTTGTTCCGAAAAATCTACGCTGTTCTCACTTGAGTCGTCTTCACTGCTAATTAGACGATTTGAGAATAGGGCTTCAGCAAGTTTCCTACTCATTAAAAAAGTATACACAGCACACTTTTTTTTTTTTTTTTTTTTTTTTTACACCAAAGGGTTGAATCTCCGGAAGGTAGTGCGGAATTAAATATTGGAAGCTCACACAAACGGTTTTACTTCCCTACCTGACTATTACAGGTTGTGAACAAATTTTCACACTAACTTAGCTAAATACCTGTTATTTAAAGCGTCTATCTGGTAGTGCGCTATAGTTATTTGTAAATTGCAGTTGTGTTAAAATTTGTCACGATTTTTTTTTAAGTTGAGTGCCGTGGGCCCTATCTGGTAGTACTCCCGACGGCAAGATAAAAATACTCCTATCTGGTAGTAAGTATTTTTCTGCTTAAGAAACCCAAGAAGTGTTTCTTAAGGACGTAAGCACTTTAATTTTACTGCACTTAAGAGAAAAAATAAAAATCACTTACGATTTGGTTTCGCTGTCGTGTCGCGGGTTCGTTAATCGACGATGCTGGTAGTCCAGGTGTGTGCATACGCGGGGGATCCTCGATTCCTCGGCGGAGTTTGCTATAACTCCTTTGTTGCTCCGGATGCCGTAGCGGGAACTCTTTACTGGAAGTTTATTAATCTAACAGTTTTCCACTTTTTACGTTACACTACACTCGATTCACACCGGACGGCTGCGCCAATAATGAGTTGGACGCCGAGTTAATAAAATAAAACTAATTTTTATTCTACTTCATTAACTACTGAGGCGCGTCCTCACTCGTTGAGTTCTAACTTAAAACTAAAAAACTAATCTTCTTCCCGACCCACTCGGTTGACTGTACTAACCAGCTCCTATTTTGTTTACGCTAGCTAGTTCCTATTACGTGGCATTCCTTCCCACGCTCACGCTGGAATCTGCTGACGCGATGTTGTGTTTGGAGTCTGGCTGGGTCACTGTCATAACTATATACAACATGTTTGCATAGATAGAGTGTCGGTTAAATATGCCAAAATTTGTCCATCAATTAAACTCATGTAAAATGAATAGTTTACCGTCACACTACTTGTTCCATTTAGCTGAATTGTATATGGAACTAACCTGGTTATTTGGCTTTTGATTTCGTCTACTGTTTGTTTAACTTTTTCTTTTGACTCTTTCGCAAACTCGATCACAATTGGCCTGCAAAACCTAACACTTTGAGGCATCAAGTTTATCCAGATGATATCTGAATCGTCACTGATGAACGAAAGACGGATAGGCGTTAATGCCGATACTAATAAATCACTGTCTGATGCAGTATTTTCTCCGGAACCATGAAGCGGTTGATTGTAAATGCTGTGTCCACTAGATCCGTCAATGCCCCACGAGCACAATAATACGACGCTTAGTGAATCACACAAAGAAGATGAAAGGTGTCGCAAGATTTCTGCCTTTTGTATTTCAATTATTCTACACGCAGTGTGATTAACCAACTCTTGTAGATTAACTTCAGCTTTTGTTTCACTTATAGAAATAAAATCTTCACTTGGTGCGCAGGTTTTTTTAAGTTTGTTGATTTGGTAATATGACGGAAAAACTTTTTTTGATACTTTATGCAAATCATTATACTGGGATTTTGAGAAACTATTGTCTATAAAACATGCCAACGCTTCTTCGGCAGATACTAAAACATCACTTTTGGTTGTCATTGGCATAACACATGAAGGATTTTTCAAAAACATGTCTATCATACTCATCAGCCTTAACTGCTTTTCTTTAAAAGCTAACAACCTCACTGAGTATAATTCCTTTTCGAGATTGCCGTTGATATCTGTCTCTTTGGCCACACTTCGACGTTTATTCCTCACGCAGAGATCATTAAACTCTTTTTTTGGCCGTTCACGACTTTTGTTTTCCGTATAGGCACTAATGTCAAATGGTTTGTTCAACCAGATTTTCGAATCCTTTTGAAAATTCTTCGAGTTTCTAGCACATTTCTTCAATCTAGCCTTGAAACTTTTTTCCAGTATCATCAACTTATTAGTCACTTTCAATTTATCACACGGTTTGATGCTTACTTTACTTTCAATGAACTGTACAGCATACCCAATGTTTTCCTTGCAAGAAGCATTGTTTTTCAAAACGTTTATGATATCATTGATTATAAAGGAACCCATCGTGAAATTATTAAATCAATCTCAGATAGATTATTTACTTGAAAACTAAAAAAAACGTTGTTCGTTCTCCAAGGAGCTTTCTGACAATTGCTGTTTATGCTGTTCAAGGTAAAGCTTGAATGATGTTTTTATAAACGAACGTATGTTATATATGTATCTTTTCAAATGCATACCGCTATGGTATGCCGTTCGAAGGTCAAAATTTTAACATCTACCTTAGCTGTTACTGTATGGTTAGGGTATATTGTTTTCAAAAGCAAATATTATCAAATATTTGTGTTCACTTCTATGAGTTATCCACCCACAATTAGCGGCGTTTTACCATTAGGGTAGAAAAAGAGTGACAGGTATATCTACCCAAAATTCACGGCTTTTACAGGTAAGGGTACAAACAGAACAAAGTGTTAGTGTAGGGTACATTTATTATTATTTATTATTTTAGTGTAGGGTACATTATTCCGAGGAATTTTGGGTATAAAAAAATGGATTTGTGAGCTGTAGAACAAGTAAAAGCGACCTGATACATTCAAAGCAAACCAAACCAAATTTCATTCTTTGCCAGTGACTTGGCTTGTCTTTCCCCTTTTATGTGATGTTCAATCACTACCCTGCTTCACATTTTTCATTGAATGAGAATTTCAAATTTGAATGCATTGAATGAGAATTCATATTTTTTACCACACATGATGCTGCATATGGCGTGATGGAGGCGCCTAGTAGCTGATAAACTATAAGCTTGACATCTAAAGTACAGAATAACGTAAAGATGCGCGCGTATGCGCAAAAAAAACTATCATTTATTGTTACAAAACATTCTAGACTATAAGTGGGTATGCATCATATTACAATCTTTCGCAATCCTTAGCGATGGCATAAGGTTAAAAACAGATAATTGAAAAATTTTCCGGGAGTTTTGCGAAACAATGCTTAATATTTTTTGACATTCAATTTCAATTTAGTCAAACTGTCAACAATTATAAAGCATGATAATATACCTTTCCAAAACTGTGCTTGGAATCCGATTCCGACCATTATTATAGGAGTTACAGACCTTCAAAGTTGATGGATTTTTTTCAATTTTTCACGCAATATTTTCACAAATCTTGACTTTGAGGGGCTGTTTCTCAGAACCTGGAAGAGCAGAGGCTCTAGTTTTTGGGTCATTTCTTAGTTTCATCTTGTAGTTTAAGAAAACATGTCTCTTTTTTCTGAAATCCAAAAATGAATTTTTGATTTTTATCCCGGCTTCGCTCCATCGTGCGCTGTTTGGAGTTTTTTTTCCTTTAAACGTCGCGCCAGGCCTATTACGAATGAGTTAGTAAAAAGAAGTAGTGTTTAAAAAATATTCATCAGCATCTGGACCAAACAACTTCTCTTACCGATCCTTGCCACTCCTTTCGTGAATAAGTGTTTCTTTCAAAAGGCGTATGTATTCATTTCTTGCATGATCAGATAGGCTTTCAATATATTGTGGCGCCTCCTGCAGGAAAACTTCTTGCGCGTTATTCTTCACTGTTTCAATGATGCTCTTTAGTCGTCTTGACAGCCCCTCGAAGGTTTTTGTGCACTCCATCGGATCACCAAAATAGAGAAACTGGTTATAAAATTGAAGCAAATTGCTTTTGGAAATAGGCAGAAATAGTTTAGTATTGTGTTACGGACCATTTTCGACGCAAAAACGTTTTTTCAAGAAATACCTTGGTGGTGGCTCAAGAAAATGTGATGAGTGTAGCATCTGTGCCGGACTGGTAACCCTAAAAATATATAAAAAAAATATGTTTGTCAATCTAAGCAATGGAACATTCAAAACATAGTTGCACACCAGCGTGCTAGAGAACTGTTCAATGTTTTTACTGAACGCCTTCATTGTACAAAACATTTCTATCTTTAGCGAACCAATGGTACCTATCGCGAACCAAGTTAACAACCGGTCGATAAACATATCGACCGATATAATGACAGTAATGGCGGAATGGTATCGCAACGCATCAAATTTATCAACCCGTAAAAACGCGTGTACAATTGCCATGGCTACCGTACAAATCGTGGGGAAAAAATCGAGCAGTTGTTAAAAAAGTCTTTAATAAGCATCGCGAACGAAACATTTTTTTTATATCGACCGATATATTTAACTACTGCCTCAACCCATCCGATATACTGAAAAGAGCTGTTGACCGTGGAAAGATTTATTTTAAAAAATGTTAAAATGTTATTCTGTGTTAATTTTTTGCTCTCTTATTATTTTTTATTATTAGCAAATCAAAAAATATATTTTTCTGGTGAAATTTTTTTTTTGTTTTAAAATTTGTTTTTTTATTTAACCGCCTACACGGGTAGTTATTGTAGTTTTATATTCAAAAAACAATTGATTGGATTGTCGTATCTTCGTGAAACTTTTAGAATGCCTAGAAATAGTAATTTTCTATCGTTTTGCTAAAAAAAACGTTTTTAAACAAATTTAAGTAATTTTTATTTGCCGTTGTCGGTCGATACCCCTCAAACGTTCCGTATTTCTCGTGCTTCGGACCAATTTTAATTTTATCGGATGTCGGATCGATTTTATAATTTCAAAAATTCATTAAGTATATTAATTTGGGGTTCCAAAAAATTTCTACGGTATAAAAAAATGAGTATTTTTCTTTTGTACAGTTATGCATTGTGTTCCCTGTTCTTATAGATTCACGTATTTTGTTTTTTGGTTCCTGCATTAGCGCCCGTATCGTGGAAGGAGACACCGTTTTCGCAATTTCCGTTCACTTCCTTCTTGCCAAGAACATCTCTAACTGTAACACCACTTCGCCTAAGACAAAGTTTTGTGATTGCCCAGTATTTTTCATTGGGGCGAAGCTGTGGCAAATTTGGTTTTGGTACAAAATGAATATTATTGACCCTGTACCACTCTAAGACAACCTTAGAATTATGGCAGGTCAAAAACTTGATAGAAAAAAGAACGTGATTGTATAAGAAAGAAATAGAAAAATAGAAATATTCGTTGCTTAATCATCCATGGTTTTAAAGGATAAGCAGAGTCCCCTTAACAACAATAAAAAAATCATAAATATTGGGTACAAAAATGTCATATGTAAATAGACAAACCCAACAGCTTCATCGTTCGGTCGCCACTGTTTAATTTTCCTTCTTAGTATAAAGATATTGGGCTTGTATTGTATTATCTACAAATAGGATCATTTGCCTGTGGTCACATATCTAGAAGATCATTCTCAACAAGCATTTTATAAAGAAGTGTTAAATTTAATATTTACCATTAAAGCGTTTAAACTGTAAAACCCTTTTCTATTCAAATATTGAATTGGGTTGTCGTAAAGTGCGACAATTCTGATGTGAGTTCCATCGGTGCACATAACTACACAAGGACAGGTAATTTTTTACAAAAAAATCTCCTGGCGTCTGCTTTTTCGTCGGCAGTCATATCCATGGTTATGAAATCCGCTAGTTCACGTTCCAACGCGGCTAGAGTTTGATCTAGCGTTTCAGAAAAAGTAGATTGGGCAATTGCCATAGTAAAATCGATACCAACACTTTGTTGGTACGACCCTTGAGCAAAAAATCTTTGTTGAACAATTTTTCTTCCGCCGATAACCCACGCTTATGCTTATGCTAGTTCCACTTTGGCAAGGATTTCTTCATACACCCTCTTCGGAACTCGGTAATTGTTAATTAAGCTGAAAAAGGAACATGTTAAAACAGTGGCAACGATTGTTGAGCCAATACGCTTACGTTTTATCCGATAATTCAAGCGGATCAAAATTCTCCTTCAATCGCCTACGGTATGCTGCTAGATTTATCTCCTCTTCATTCTCCGCATCATTTAAAAAGAATAATGAATTTATCATTCAAATCTTTTGGATGCTTCACGAACTAAAATGCTTCTCGATACGATAGAAGTCGCACTAATTGTAACGTTGTTAAAAGTAAACAAACTCTAGGTTTCCATGGTAATTTGACAGACGGCGAAACTACTCGATAGGTATTTTTATGGGTTGTTATAATTTTACCGACTGCTCAGTTGAATACATTCGCGATACCAATTCGAGTAGATAAATTTATCGGTCGATATAATCAAACGGGTTGGTAAATTTTACCGACTGCTTTCGCGATAGGTACCAATGTTGCTTTGCATGCGAAAACACATCGCAATGAAAGCTTCAATTTATTAAAATGAAAAACTTACGTTTCTGCTTGCCTGTCAGATGATGCAGTTGAATGGGCTTCGCTGCTGATAGCACAGCGCATTGACTGCACGTAGTGTGTCAGCATTTGCTGGTGGCGAGGCTTTTTCTCTTACGGCAGCAAGTCGATGTAGTCAGCCATTTTTGAAACAAACGCTGCTTGTTGTTTGCTGAGCTCGGTTTGCAGCGCTTGTTTTTGTGCGGCAGTCAATGCCTTATACTGCTTAATGGCTGCCTTGCGCCACGCAACCGCCGGAATTGATTTGTTTTTATTGGAAAACTTGTGCATAAAATATTCGCTGAGTTGAAGTGGCACGTATTTTGGCTTCTCAGCATTTTTGTTATCCATTTTTTTGGTCGTCGTACTGAAAAAAAAACAAAACAATTAGATTACACAACAAAAAACCATCGTTTTAAATATAAACAGTTATAAGAGCATCTTTCAACGCTGCTCGATATATGCAGGCCAATTCTTTATTTTTTCCTGTCCCACATAGACCCTTTACTATGACCTGGGGAGCAATAGGTGGGGCTTGGGTTTGAGCGGGGGTGTAGGGTGTGTTCTGGTGAAACCAGAGTGGTCACTTGCCCGGCACAGAGGCTCAAACCAGTTTTCCCCACACTTTCATGTTGTTTCCTGCACTTGCTCGAAACTTTCGAGCAGTATCGAGCAGTCGCTGTGCTGGTTGGGCGTGCCGGTCCGGAAAAACCCATGGTGTTAAATGTTTTTTTTTGTCAAAATTCTAGTTTAAAGTAAATTCTTCTGTGGTTTTCCCTGCAATATCCTTTACAACACATCATTGAGCACTTAAAAAAAAATTATCAACTTTGCTTGACCACATGTCATGTTTTTAATGTTTTGCAACTAGTGTCACCCGATATGCCAATTTTGAATCAATATCCGATTCGGCAAATCTTTACCGCTTTGGAAGCGATTTTTACTAAAAATTCACTCACTTTTCTGGAATCACTTGAGTTTTTCACTTTCTTCACTTTTCACGTTTCTCACTTTTAAAGTCGTCCGTACTGCTCGGAGGTCGGAAGCAAAAGAGAATCTACCTCATGGTCGATTCTGACAGATGTCAGTTTTCATGGTGCTTAAGACTTAAGGTAGGGTTAGCATAAGATACTTGAACTAGAGGTAAAAACATGATAAAGGTGTCTAGGAACGTCTGGACTATTCGGTTATCAAACCGGCCCTGCTGGCAAATCAAGCACTCGAATCTCGCCCTCCTGTCCACCGGAGTACTCGAATTTTTCGAGCAAAGTCGAGCAAGCACGAATAGTGTAGGAATGATGGTTTTAAATGTCCGTGATGCACGAGTGACCAATGTTGGTGTGGCCAAACATACCCCATCCACCCCGTACCCCCACATCTTACCGCCCTGCACCCATGACAACTTTGGAGATGGTTCGAAGCACTTTTTATGTAAATCCAACCAAACCAAGACAACTTCCTAGGTGGTTCGAAGCACTTTTTACGTAATTTCAACCACACCAAAACAACTTCTAAGGTGGTTTGGAGCACTTTTTACGTAATTCCAAGCACACCAAAACAACTTCTAAGGTGGTTCGGAGCACTTTTTACGTAATTCCAACCACACCAAAACAACTTCTAAGGTGGTTCGAAGCACTTTTTACGTAATTGCAACCACACCAGAACAACTTTTACGGTGGTTCGGAGCACTTTTTACGTAATTCCAACCACACCAAAAAAAATTCTAAGGTGGTTCGAAGCATTTTTACGTAGTTCCAACCACACCAGAACAACTTCTAAGGTGGTTCGAAGCACTTTTTACGTAATTCCAAGCACACCAGAACAACTTCTAAGGTGGTTCGAAGCATTTTTACGTAGTTCCAACCACACCAGAACAACTTCTAAGGTGGTTCGAAGCACTTTTTACGTAATTCCAAGCACACCAAAACATTTTCTAAGGTGGTTCGGAGCACTTTTTACGTAATTCCAACCACACCAAAACAACTTCTACGGTGTTTCGGAGCACTTTTTACGTAATTCCAACCACACCAGAACAACTTCTAAGGTGGTTCGAAGCACTTTTAACGTAATTCCAACCACACCAAAACAACTTCTAAGGTAGTTCGAAGCACTTTTTACGTAATTCCAACCAAACCAAAACAACTTCTAAGGTGGTTCGAAGCACTTTTTTCGTAATTGCAACCACACCAAAAAAAATTCTAAGGTGGTTCGGAGCACTTTTTTCGTAATTCCAACCACACCAGAACAACTTCTAAGGTGGTTCGGAGCACTTTTTACATAATTCCAACCACACCAGAACAACTTCTAAGGTGGTTCGAAGCACTTTTTACGTAATTCCAACCACACCAGAACAACTTCTAAGGTGGTTCGTTGCACTTTTAACGTAATTCCAACCAAACCAGAACAACTTCTAAGGTGGTTCGAAGCACTTTTTACGTAATTCCAAGCACACCAAAACAACTTCTAAGGTGGTTCGAAGCACTTTTTACGTAATTCCAAGCACACCAAAACATTTTCTAAGGTGGTTCGGAGCACTTTTTACGTAATTCCAACCACACCAAAACAACTTCTACGGTGTTTCGGAGCACTTTTTACGTAATTCCAACCACACCAGAACAACTTTTAAGGTGGTTCGGAGCACTTTTTACGTAATTCCAACCACACCAAAAAAAATTCTAAGGTGGTTCGGAGCACTTTTTTCGTAATTCCAACCACACCAGAACAACTTCTAAGGTGGTTCGGAGCACTTTTTACATAATTCCAACCACACCAGAACAACTTCTAAGGTGGTTCGAAGCACTTTTTACGTAATTCCAACCACACCAGAACAACTTCTAAGGTGGTTCGTTGCACTTTTAACGTAATTCCAACCAAACCAAAACAACTTCTAAGGTGGTTCGAAGCACTTTTTACGTAATTCCAAGCACACCAAAACAACTTCTAAGGTGGTTCGAAGCACTTTTTACGTAATTCCAACCACACCAGAACAACTTCTAAGGTGGTTCGAAGCACTTTTTACGTAATTCCAACCACACCCGAACAACTTCTAAGGTGGTTCGAAGCACTTTTTACGTAATTCCAACAACACCAGAACAACTTCTAAGGTGGTTCGAAGCACTTTTTACGTAATTCCAACCACACCAGAACAACTTCTAAGGTGGTTCGGAGCACTTTTTACGTAATTCCAACCACACCAGAACAACTTCTAAGGTAGTTCGAAGCACTTTTTACGTAATTCCAACCACACCAGAACAACTTCTAAGGTGGTTCGTTGCACTTTTAACGTAATTCCAACCAAACCAAAACAACTTTGGAGATGAATGTCCCGTGTTAGGTACGTTCCGGTAAAAATCTATTTTGGAAAGTAGACCAGTAAGCGTTTCGAAGCAAAGCGTATCTTTTCGGTATCCAGAATATAAAGTTAAACCATCCTCGTGCGTGATGATCGGATAAATACAATCCAAACGGTGGGTATGGGTGACGTACCACGGATTGAGTTCATGGGTACGGGAA
Source organism: Anopheles coustani (assembly GCF_943734705.1). Classification (NCBI taxonomy): domain Eukaryota; kingdom Metazoa; phylum Arthropoda; class Insecta; order Diptera; family Culicidae; genus Anopheles; species Anopheles coustani. The sequence goes on along the minus strand of NW_026525463.1, from coordinate 192,501 downwards.
ATTATCCCGCGTAGTGAGTTCGAGGGTGCAGGGCGGTAAGATGTGGGGGGTAAGTGGAAAATTGGACGAAAAGTTTAACACGATTTTCCGGTCGTGTGAGATGGAAAACGACGCCTATGATAAAAGAAAGTTTTAAGTGCAATTTGCGAACAAATCGGTGGAAAATTGACCAAACGGCGAATGAAAAACGTTTTGACAACTTGTCAGTCGGAAAATTCGATAAAAAGTTTTTCACGACTTTCCGGTCGTGTGAAATGGCAAACGACGCGGTAAAATATAAGAAAGTTTTTGGTGCAATTTGCGAACAAATCGGTGGTAAACTGACCAAACGGCGAGTGAAAAGCTTTTTGACAACCTGTCAGCCGGAAAATTCGATTAAAAGTTCTTAGCGATTTTCCGGTCGTGTGAGATATCAAACGACGTGGTAAAATATAAGAAAATTTTTGGTTCAATTAACGAACAAATCGGTGGAAAATTAACCAAACGGCGAGTGAAAAACTTTTTTACAACTTGTAAGTCGGAAAATTCTAGGAAAAGTTTTAAGCGATTTTCCGGTCGTGTGAGATATCAAACGACGCGGTAAAATATAAGAAAATTTTTGGTGCAATTTGCGAACAAATCGGTGGAAAATTGACCAAACGGCGAGTGAAATACTTTTTGACAACTTGTCAGTCGGAAAATTCGATAAAAAGTTTTTCACGATTTTCCGGTCGTGTGAGATACTAAACGACGTGGTAAAATATAAGAAAGTTTTTGGTGCAATTTGCGAACAAATCGGTGGAAAACTGACCAAACGACGAGTGAAAAACTTTTTGACAACCTGTCAGTCGGAAAATTCGAAAAAAAGTTTTTCACGATTTTTCGGTCGTTTGAGATACTAAAGGACGTGGTTAAATATAAGAAAATTTTTGGTGCAATTTGCGAACAAATCGGTGGAAAACTGAAAAAACGGCGAGTGAAAAACTTTTTGACAACCTGTCAGTCGGAAAATTCGATAAAAAGTTTTTCACGATTTTCCGGTCGTTTGAGATATCAAACGACTTGGTAAAAAATCAGAAAATTTTTGGTTCAATTAACGAACAAATCGGTGGAAAATTAACCAAACGGCGAGTGAAAAACGTTTTGACAACTTGTAAGTCGGCAAATTCTAGGAAAAGTTTTTCACGATTTTCCGGTCGTGTGAGATACTAAACGACGTGGTAAAATATAAGAAAATTTTTGGTGCAATTTGCGAACAAATCGATGGAAAACTGACCAAACGGCGAGTGAAAAACTTTTTGACAACCTGTCAGTCGGAAAATTCGATAGGAAGTTTTTCACGATTTTCCGGTCGTTTGAGATATCAAACGACTTGGTAAAAAATAAGAAAATTTTTGGTGCAATTTGCGAAAAATCGGTGGAAAATTGACCAAACGGCGAGTGAAAAACGTTTTGACAACTTGTTAGTCGGAAAATTCTAGGAAAAGTTTTTCACGATTTTCCGGTCGTGTGAGATATCAAACGACGCGGTAAAATATAAGAAAATTTTTGGTGCAATTTGCGAACAAATCGGTGGAAAATTGACCAAATGGCGAGTAAAAACCAATTTGACAACTTGTCAGTCGGAAAATTCTAGGAAAAGTTTTTCACGATTTTCCGGTTGTGTGAGATACTAAACGACGTGGTAAAATATAAGAAAATTTTTGGTGCAATTTGCGAACAAATCGATGGAAAACTGACCAAACGGCGAGTGAAAAACTTTTTGACAACCTGTCAGTCGGAAAATTCGATAAAAAGTTTTTCACGATTTTCCGGTCGTGTGAGATGTCAAACGACGTGGTAAAAAAAAAAAAAATTTTAATGCAATTTGCGAACAAATCGGTGTAAAATTGACCAAACGGCGAGTGAAAAACGTTTTGACAACTTGTCAGTCGGAAAATTCGATTAAAAGTTTTTCACGATTTTCGGGTCGTGTGAGATATCAAACGACGCGGTACAATAAAAAAAAAATTTTGATGCAATTTGCGAACAAATTTGTGGAAAACTGACCAAACGGTGAGTGAAAAACTTTTTGACAACCTGTCAGTCGGAAAATTCGATAAAAAGTTTTTCACGATTTTCCGGTCGTTTGAGATATCAAACGACGTGGTAAAATATAAGGAAATTTTTGGTGCAATTTGCGAACAAATCGGTGGAAAATTGACCAAACGGCGAGTGAAAATCGTTTTGACAACTTGTCAGTCGGAAAATTCGATTAAAAGTTTTTCACGATTTTCCGGTCGTGTGAGATATCAAACGACGCGGTAAAAAAAAAAAAAAAAATTTGATGCAATTTGCGAACAAATCGGTGGAAAACTGACCAAACGGCGAGTGAAAAACTTTTTGACAACTTGTCAGTCGGGAAATTCGATTAAAAGTTTTTCACGATTTTCCGGTCGTGTGAGATATCAAACGACGCGGTAAAATAAAAAAAAAAATTTGATGCAATTTGCGAACAAATCGGTGGAAAACTGACCAAACGGTGAGTGAAAAACTTTTTGACAACCTGTCAGTCGGAAAATTCGATAAAAAGTTTTTCACGATTTTCCGGTCGTTTGAGATATCAAACGACGTGGTAAAATATAAGGAAATTTTTGGTGCAATTTGCGAACAAATCGGTGGAAAATTGACGAAACGGCGAGTGAAAAACTATTTGACAACTTGTCAGTCGGAAAATTCTAGGAAAAGTTTTTCACGATTTTCCGGTTGTGAGAAATACTAAACGACGCGATAAAATAAAAGAAAATTTTTGGTGCAATTTGTGAACAAATCGGTGGAAAACTGACCAAACGGCGAGTGAAAAACTTTTTGACAACTTGTGAGTCGGAAAATTCTAGGAAAAGTTTTTCACGATTTTCCGGTCGTGTGAGATATCAAACGACGTGGTAAAATATAAGGAAATTTTTGGTGCAATTTGCGAACAAATCGGTGGAAAATTGACGAAACGGCGAGTGAAAAACTATTTGACAACTTGTCAGTCGGAAAATTCTAGGAAAAGTTTTTCACGATTTTGCGGTAGTGTGAGTTTGCAAAAGACGCGGAAAAATATAACAAAATTTTCGGCGCAAACCACAAGTGGATCGAAGCAAAACCAACGAAACAATGAGTGAAAAACTTTAGTACCAGAACAATTAATTTTTCTGTCAATGGGGATAAAATTTAATTCCTGTCAATGGGGAACAATTTAATTTTCTGTCCCAACAAGTAGTTTATCGGCCCAAGATTAAGGGAACGTTGGTGGTAACGGTGTTTTGAGCCCAGCTGGTGCCCAGGTACCCCCCGTGGGTAGTGCAGGCCCCAGCCACGACCACCTCCCTTCCTCCCCAACACACCCCTTCACCAATGCACCATTGACGGGGCAAGGGGGAAAGGCAAGGTTTATATGCATGGTGAGCAAAAGGCGAGGTAAATATGCATGGTAAACAGCTTTCTGCCCAAAAACTCACTTTTCCGTACGAGCTAGCAGAAAGCAATGTTTGGCACGAATGTTTATCTTTACAAGTCCTATCTTTCGTCCCTACATGGCATTTCAATCCGAGGTACGCAAAAGGGCGATATGGCCGATTCACGTATGCGACAAAAAGTGTGCACAAAATGCGCCACCGCGTGAAATTCCCTGACCGGCATGGCAAGCACTGTTTTGGCAAGTACTTATCATGTAGGAACTTTGCTCCGAACACTTGGAAGCGCTAACTGGTAACGCGGAGACGATATTCGGGGATTTGGCCAAAAGGCAAGGTTAATATGCATGGTGAGCAAAAGGCGAGGTAAATATGCATGGTAAACTGCCTTTTGCCCAAAAACTCACTTTTCCGTACGAGCTAGCGGAAGGCAATGTTCGGCACGAATGTTTATCGCCACAAGGCCTATCTGTCGTCCATACATGGCATTTCGAACCGAGTTTCGCAAAAGGGCGATATGGCCGATACACGTATGTGACAAAAAGTGTGCACAAAATGCGCCAATAAGTGTAATTCCCTAAACGGCATGGCAAGCACCGTTTTGGCAAGTACTTATCTTGTTGGAACTTTGATCCGAACACTTGGAAGCGCTAACTGGTAACGCGGAGACGATATTCGGGGGTTTGGGCAAAAGGCAAGGTTAATATGCATGGTGAGCAAAAGACGAGGTAAATATTCATGGTAAACTGCCTTTTTCCCAAAAACTCACTTTTTCGTACGAGCTACCGGAAAACAATGTTCGGCACGAATGTTTATCGCTACGAGGACTATCTTTCGTCCATACATGGCATTTCGATCCGAGGTACGCAAAAGGGCAATATGGCCGATACACGTATGTGACCAAAAGTGTGCACAAAATGCGCCACCAAGTGTAATTCCCTTAACGGCATGGCAAGCACCGTTTTGGCAAGTACTTATCATGATGGAACTTTGATCCGAACACTTAAAAGTGCTAACTGGTAACGCGGAGACGATATTCGGGGATTTGGCCAAAAGGCAAGGTTAATATGCATGGTGAGCAAAAGGCGAGGTAAATATGCATGGTAAACTGCCTTTTGCCCAAAAACTCACTTTTCCGTACGAGCTAGCGGAAAGCAATGTTGGGCACGAATGTTTATCGCCACAAGGCCTATCTTTCGTCCATACACGGCATTTCGATCTGAGGTACGCAAAAGGGCGATATGGCCGATACACGTATGTGACAAAAAGTGTGCACAAAATGCGCCACCAAGTGTAATTCCCGGACCGGCATGGCAAGCACTGGTTTGGCAAGTACTTATCATGTTGGAACTTTGATCTGAACACTTAAAAGCGCTTACTTTAAACGCGGAGGCGATATTCGAGGGTTTGAGCAAAAGGCAAGGTTAATATGCAGTGGCGTCTCGTGAGAAAATAAGATGGTTGTGCACCTTCAAAACAAGTAATACCTTCTTAGGTAAACCATATAACGTGGTTTATTAGAACCAGAACGACATGACACACGACGACGAATTTGGTCAGGATGTTAAGTGAAAGAATAGGTTGAGAAACCGTGAATGGTCTATTTAGTTCTGCAATCTTTAATTGCTACTAAAAGAATCGACCTGAAAAACGAATTTAACAGCTCATCTACGATGTCCTGCTAGATGTCGATGCACAAATTGACTGGTAATTTCACGCTAAATAGAACAATTGCATGAAAAATCTTTCGAATGAAGTTGACCAGCAATATTACCCAGTCCAGCATGCCTGCTTAGACATTTTTAATTAGCTTTAAATTGTTGGCTACATTTGCGTGTTTGTTTCCTCGATTTTAATCCATAGTTTTATTTTTTTTCAAATTCACTTCACGATCGTCAATATCTACTCGATAAATATATCCGCGGTTAGAAAATATTTGTGAATCAAATTCTTATTTGGCAAGTCAGACTCACCTCGGGCCCGGCCTGAGTACAATGCTATGTGCACAGGAAAGGCACCTTTACATTGACAATTTCACATGGACGCATCGAACACATGCACGAGAGAACTAATGTGTACATATACGATCGGCTAGTGCACTGGCAGAAGTGCCCACCCGTTAACAAAACCAATCGACTTTCCAGCTGGATTTTGACGCTTGCTAATAAGAAAACTAGCGCTTCTTCACCGTTCGTAATGAGAATGGTATTATGAGACTGTGGTTAAGAGAACTGTTCTTATTGGATTAAAGATGCTCGTTTGTAGCAGCGGTGCACCAGCAGAAGTGCCCAGCGCAGCGTTGTAAAGCGTTAAGTAGATTTTTAACGCAACTGTTGCGGGTGGAAATTACAATACCATAACTAAACAAATAATTTTGTGATTCATTTTAAAAATTCATGACTGTGCAGTGCACAGGTTGCTCAGGTGGACAAGACGCCACTGTTAATATGCATGGTGAGCAAAAGGCGAGGTAAATATGCATGGTAAACTGCCATTTACCCAAAAACTCACTTTTCCGTACGAGCTAGCGGAAAGCATCGTTTGGCACGAATGTTTATCGCTACGAGGCCTATCTTTCGTCCATATACGGCATTTCGATCCGAGGTACGCAAAAGGGCAATATGGCCGATAGACGTATGTGACAAAAAGTGTGCACAAAATGCGCCACCGCGTGTAATTCCCTTAACGGCATGGCAAGCACCGTTTTGGCAAGTACTTATCTTGTTGTAACTTTGTTCCGAACACTTGGAAGCGCTAACTGGTAACGCGGAGACGATATTCGGGGATTTGGGCAAAAGGCAAGGTTAATATGCATGGTGAGCAAAAGGCGAGGTAAATTTGCATGGTAAACTGCCTTTTGCCCAAAAACTCACTTTTCTGTACGAGCAACCGGAAAGCAATGTTCGGCACGAATGTTCATCTCTACAAGGCCTATCTTTTGCCTATACATGGCATTTCGATCCGAGGTACGCAAAAGGGCGATATGGCCGATACACGTTTGGGACAAAAAGTGTGCACAAAATGCGCCACCAAGTGTAATTCCCTTAACGGCATGGCAAAAACCGTTTTGGCAAGTACTTATCATGTTGGAACTTTGCTTTGGACACTTTAAAGCGCTAACTGGTAACGCGGAGACGATATTCGGGGATTTGGGCAAAAGGCAAGGTTAATATGCATGGTGAGCAAAAGGCAAGGTAAATATGCGTGGTAAACTGCCTTTTCCCCAAAAACTTACTTTTCCGTACGAGCTAGTGGAAAGCAATGCTCGGCGCGAATGTTTATCGCCACGAGGCCTTACTTTCGTCCGCATACGGCATTTCGATCCGAGGTACGCAAACGGGCGATATGGCCGATACACGTTTGAGACAAAAAGTGTGCACAAAATGCGCCACCGCGTGTAATTCCCGGACCCGCATGGCAAGCACAGTTTTGGCAAGAACTTCTCATGTTGGAACTTTGATTCGAACACTTGGAAGCGCTAACTGGTAACGCGGAGACGATATTCAGGGATTTGGCCAAAAGGCAAGGTTAATATGCATGGTGAGCAAAAGGCAAGGTTAATATGCATGGTAAACTGCCTTTTGACCAAAAACTCGATTTTCCGTACCAGCTAATGGAAAGCTATGTTCCGCACGAATGTTTATCGTCTCAAGGACTATCTTTCGTCCATACATGGCATTTCGATCCGAGGTACGCAAAAGGGCAATATGGCCGATAGACGTATGTGACAAAAAGTGTGCACAAAATGCGCCACCGCGTGTAATTCCCTTAACGGCATGGCAAGCACCGTTTTGGCAAGTACTTATCATGATGGAACTTTGATCCGAACACTTAAAAGTGCTAACTGGTAACGCGGAGACGATATTCGGGGATTTGGGCAAAAGGCAAGGTTTATATGCATGGTGAGCAAAAGGTGAGGTAAATATGCATGGTAAACTGCCTCTTGCCCAAAAACTCACTTTTCCGTACGAGCTAGCGGAAAGCAATGTTCAGCACGAATGTTTATCGCCACGAGGCCTATCTTTCGTCCATATACGGCATTTCGATCCGAGGTACGCAAAAGGGCGATATGGCCGATACACGTATTTGACAAAAAGTGTGCACAAAATGCGCCACCGCGTGTAATTCCCTTAACGGCATGGCAAGCACCGTTTTGGCAAGTACTTTTCATGTTGGAACTTTGATCCGAACATTTGAAAGCGCTTACTATCAACGTGGAGACGAAATTCGGGGATTTGGGCAAAAGGCAAGGTTAATATGCATGGTAAACTGCCTTTTGCCCAATAACTCACTTTTCCGTACGAGCTAGCAGAAAGCAATGTTCGGCACAAATGTTTATCGCCACGAGGCCTATTTTTCGTTCATTTATACCATCTCCAAAGTTTTTTGAGTGTGGTCGGGAATACGTTAAAAGTGCTTCGAACCACCAAGGAAGTTGTTTTGGTGTGGTTGCAATTACGTAGAAAGTTCTTCGAACCATCTCCAAAGTTGTTTTAGTTTGGTTGGAATTACGTAAAAAGTGCTTCGAACCACCTAGGAAGTTGTTTTGGTTTGGTTGGAATTACATAAAAAGTGCTTCGAACCATCTCCAAAGTTGTCATGGGTGCAGGGCGGTAAGATGTGGGGGTACGGGGTGGATGGGGTATGTTTGGCCACACCAACATTGGTCACTCGTGCATCACGGACATTTAAAACCATCTTTCCTACACTATTCGTGCTTGTTCGACTTTGCTCGAAAAATTCGAGTACTCCGGTGGACAGGAGGGCGAGATTCGAGTGCTTGATTTGCCAGCAGGGCCGGTTTGATAACCGAATAGTCCAGAAGTTCCTAGATACCTTGATCATGTTTTTACCTCTAGTTCAAGTATCTTATGCTAACCCTACCTTAAGTCTTAAGCACCATGAAAAATGACATCTGTCAGAATCGACCACGAGGTAGATTCTCTTTTGCTTCCGACCTCCGAGCAGTACGGACGACTCCGAGCAGAAACGTGAAAAGTGAAGAAAGTGAAAAACTCAAGTGATTTCATAAAAGTGAGTGAATTTTTAGTAAAAATCGCTTCCAAAGCGGTAAAGATTTGCCAAATCGGATATTGATTCAAAATCGGCACATTGGGTGACACTAGTTGCAATACATTAAAAACATGACATGTGGTCAAGCAAAGTTGATAATTTTTTTTTTAAGTGCTCAATGATGTGTTGTAAAGGATATTGCAGTGAAAACCACAGAAGAATTTGCTTTAAACTAGAATTTTGACAAAAAAAAATTTAACACCATGGGTTTTTCCGGACCGGCACGCCCAACCAGCACAGCGACTGCTCGATTCTGCTCGAAAGTTTCGAGCAAGTGCAGGAAACAACATGAAAGTGGGGGGAAAACTGGTTTGAGCCTCGGTGCCGGGCAAGTGACCACTCTGGTTTCACCAGAACACACCCTACACCCCCGCTCAAACCCAAGCCCCACCTATTTCCCCCCAGGTCATAGTTAAGGGTCTATGTGGGACAGGAAAATATATAGAATTGGCCTGCATATATCGAGCAGCGTTGAAAGATGCTCTTATAACTGTTTATATTTAAAACGATGGTTTTTTGTTGTGTAATCTAATTGTTTTGTTTTTTTTTTCAGTACGACGACGAAAAAAATGGATAACAAAAATGCTGAGAAGCCAAAATACGTGCCACTTCAACTCAGCGAATATTTTATGCACAAGTTTTCCAATAAAAACAAATCAATTCCGGCGGTTGCGTGGCGCAAGGCAGCCATTAAGCAGTATAAGGAATTAACTGCCGCACAAAAACAAGCGCTGCAAACCGAGCTCAGCAAAAAACAAGCTGCGTTTGTTTCAAAAATGGCTGACTACATCGACTTGCTCCCGTCAGAGAAAAAGCCTCGCCACCAGCAAATGCTGACACACTACGTGCAGTCAATGCGCTGTGCTATCAGCAGCGATGTCCATTCAACTGCATCATCTGACAGGCAAGCAGAAACGTAAGTTTTTCATTTAAATAATATGAGGCTTTCATTGCGATGTGTATTCGCATGCAAAGCAACATTGGTTCGCTAAAGATAGAAATGTTTTGTACAATGAAGGCGGTCAGTAAAAACATAGAACCGTTCTTTAGCAAGCTGGTGTGCAAATATGTTTTGAATGTTTCGTTGCTTAGATTGACAAACATATTTTTTTTTATATTTTAAGGGTTACCACTCCGGCACAGATGCTACACTCATCACAATTTCTTGAGCCACCACCAAGGTATTTCTTGAAAAAACGTTTTTGCGTCGAAAATGGTCCGTTACACAATACTAAACTATTTCTGCCTATTTCCAACAGCAATTTGCTTCAATTTTATAACCAGTTTCTCTATTTTGGTGATCCGATGGAGTGCAAAAAAACCTTCGAGGGGCTGTCAAGACGACTAAAGAGCGTCATTGAAACAGTGAAGAAAAACGCGCAAGAACTTTTCCTGCAGGAGGCGCCACAATATATTGAAAGCCTATCTGATGATGCAAGGAATGAATACATACGCCTTTTGAAAGAAACACTTATTCACGAAAGGAGTGGCAAGGAACGGTAAGAGAAGTTGTTTGGTCCAGATGCTGATGAATATTTTTTAAAAATTACTTCTTTTTACTAAATCATTCGTAATAGGCCTGGCGCGACGTTTAAAGGAAAAAAAACTCCAAACAGCGGTAGGCTGCGGGAACCCACCCTTCCACCAAGGTAAGAATGCCACAACAACGTGTACTTTTATATGTCGTCAAGTACAAAACCAAATCACTCCCAAATTGTATTTCACAGAACATCGCTTGAGTTTTTTGCACGATTCATTTACACTGGGAAAGCAAGCAGTCTGCGGGAGTCATTTAAAAAGCTTTCGAATGCCTCAAAGCAAATCATCGCAAGAAACAGAAAAGACATGCAGAAACAATACTTCGCCGACCTTAAAAAATTTTTGAGTATGCTTCCAAAGCAGAAAGCAAAGGTATATCTAAGATACGTGCAGCTGAAGGCCAAGTGGAAAATTGACTTGTAGTCTTTGTTGCTCAAAAGGTTTGTAAATAGGTTTTTTCTGTTTTTTTTTCCATTATCAAATTCGATTAAAATACCATATGCAATTCTCATAATCGTTTTTTTTTTCAAATGATTTTAGAAATGTTGGACTAAAGCTGATTAAAGACGATACGTCCGCATCACCTGATCGTTGAGTTCCTTAGAAATAAGAAAACGTGGACTGCCGCACTTTGGGTGTTAAACATTATTTTTAAAAGACCATTTTTTTATCATTTCTTTTTTATTCAATAATCACCATTCAAAATTCCCCGTTTCATCCCTATTTTAGTTGAATTTTTAATAAGGCTTCAATATTTTAAAAAGTGAGAAGTTTATACTGATAAAATGACATTTGATTATTAACATAAAAAAAATGCAAAAGAAAATTTGATGAAATCGAAACAAAGATCATTTATTATTTGAGAAATCCGAAACTCACTCAAACCCTTAAGTTTGAATAAGCTAACTTGAAAGAACACGAAGATATTGGTTGATGACCACAAAATTTGGGAACTTAGTCGGCCAAAGTGCACTTTGTAGGACGATTTGCGGGGGGTAAGAGGGATCGGAGGGAAAAATGAATAATAAGCAAATAGTCTCACCTCGTCACGATCTACAACTTAGCCGTTTAGCCGACCGACGTACCGCGGATTGAGTTCATGGTTACGGGAAATTATCCCGCGGAGTGAGTTCGAGGGTGCAGGGCGGTAAGATGTGGGGGGTAAGGGGTGGTTGGGGTATGTTCGGGCGCACCAACGTTGGTCCCTTTTGCACCACCGACATTTAAAACCATCTTTCCTACACTTTATGTGCTTGCTCGACTTTGCTCGAAAAATTCGAGTACTTCGGTTGACAGCGGGGCTAGATTCGAGTGGTTGATTTGCCAGCAGGGCCGATTTGACCACCGAGCATTCCGGACGTCATTAAGTTTTTTGCTAAAATCTTCGTCAATTTTTCCGCAATTGGGCTGCGGTTTTTACTAAAAATTTTAAAATAATTTTGCGCGTCTATTGGTGTTTGGATCGACTGTGAACTCGAAAATTTTTTGCGACCATTTTTTCCCGAACCACGTGTCCAAACACCAGTTTTTTGCTTCTCTTTCTCTCAAATCCCATCCGATCGAACTGCGGTTTGCGGCGTTCATTTCAAAATAATTTTACGCGTCTTTTTATATGCATTTTGTTGAGTTGTTCGAAAAAAATATGTTTTCATGAAAATAATGGGTAAGCACCTGAGACTACGCCCCGTGACGCCAAATGTGCCGCACAGGGTTTTCACTTTTTTTTAGAGTTCATAAAATGCGCATAAAGTATTGACAAAATGGTGATAGAAAAACCTGCTAACGTTTCGCTTTTGCTTAGCTAGTTAAACCATTTCTCCACATTCAAGCGCGATCCATTCCATTGGTGTTAGTAAACGAAGCAGTTAAAGAGGGGGATATGGCCGGGACCTAGTTTAACCAACGGTTTATTTTTCTCCGAATTTAAGTAGGCTAAAGTATTCGCCAAGCACACCGCAACCGGTATGCTACCGTACCGAATCAGTTTTTCCTGGACGGCCAAAGCCCCCAATGTGTTAACGGCGACGCGCAAATCATGGTAACGGTTCTTTTTCCGCCGAATTCCAGCCACGCGACGTGTGCACCGAGCAACCCTGACCTTGATAGAACCAATTCGATAATTCACGGTCAGCCTGCTTAGTTCGTTCTTCGCTTCTGCACTCATACTCAACGGAAAACATTTTTTTCCCATGAACTAAAGACGGTCATATTGGTCGTTGACCGTTCGTGGCGAGAACTTGGCCATATGGCAAGGTAAATATGCATGGTGCACTGCGTTTTGCCCAAAAACTCATTTTTCTGTTCGAGCTAGCGGAAAGCAATGTTTGACACGAATGTTCATCGCCACAAGGCCTATCTTTTGTCCATATACTGCATTTTGATCCGAGGTACGCAAAAGGGCGATATGGCCGATACACGTATGTGACAAAAATTGCGCACAAAATGCGCCACCGCGTGTAATTCCCGGAACAGCATGGCAAGCACTGTTTTGGCAAGTACTTATCATGTTGGAACTTTGCTTTGGACACTTGCAAGCGCTAACTGGTAACGCGGAGACGATATTCGGGGATTTGGCCAAAAGGCAAGGTTAATATGCATGGTGAGCAAAAGGCGAGATAAATATGCATGGTAAACTGCCTTTTCCCCAAAAACTTACTTTTCCGTACGAGCTACCGGAAAGCAATGTTCGACACGAATGTTTATCGTCTCAACGACTATCTTTCGTACATACATGGCATTTCGATCCGAGGTACGCAAAAGGGCAATATGGCCGATACACGTATGTGACCAAAAGTGCACAAAATGCGCCACCAAGTGTAATTCCCTTAACGGCATGGCAAGCACTGTTTTGGCAAGTACTTATCATGTTGGAACTTTGATCCGAACACTTGGAAGCGCTAATTGGTAACGCGGAGACGATATTAGGGGATTTGGGCAAAAGGCAAGGTTAATATGCATGGTGAGCAAAAGGCGAGATAAATATGCATGGTAAACTGCCTTTTCCCCAAAAACTTACTTTTCCGTACGAGCTACCGGAAAGCAATGTTCGACACGAATGTTTATCGTCTCAACGACTATCTTTCGTACATACATGGCATTTCGATCCGAGGTACGCAAAAGGGCAATATGGCCGATACACGTATGTGACCAAAAGTGCACAAAATGCGCCACCAAGTGTAATTCCCTGACCGGCATGGCAAGCACCATTTTGGCAAGTACTTATCATGTTGGAACTTTGATCCGAACACTTGGAAGCGCTAACTGGTAACGCGGAGACGATATTAGGGGATTTGGGCAAAAGGCAAGGTTAATATGCATGGTAAGCAAAAGGCGAGGTAAATATGCATGGTAAACTGCCTTTTCCCCAAAAACTCACTTTTCCGTACGAGCTAGCGGAAAGCAATGTTCAGCACGAATGTTTATCGCCACGAGGCCTATCTTTCGTCCATATACGGCATTTCGATCCGAGGTACGCAAAAGGGCGATATGGCCGATACACGTATGTGACAAAAAGTGTGCACAAAATGCGCCACCAAGTGTAATTCCCGGACCGGCATGGCAAGCACTGGTTTGGCAAGTACTTATCATGTTGGAACTTTGATTCGAACACTTAAAAGCGCTTACTTTAAACGCGGAGGCGATATTCGGGGGTTTGAGCAAAAGGCAAGGTTAATATGCAGTGGCGTCTCGTGAGAAAATAAGATGGTTGTGCACCTTCAAAACAAGTAATACCTTCTTAGGTAAACCATATAACGTGGTTTATTAGAACCAGAACGACATGACACACGACGACGAATTTGGTCAGGATGTTAAGTGAAAGAATAGGTTGAGAAACCGTGAATGGTCTATTTAGTTCTGCAATCTTTAATTGCTACTAAAAGAATCGACCTGAAAAACGAATTTAACAGCTCATCTACGATGTCCTGCTAGATGTCGATGCACAAATTGACTGGTAATTTCACGCTAAATAGAACAATTGCATGAAAAATCTTTCGAATGAAGTTGACCAGCAATATTACCCAGTCCAGCATGCCTGCTTAGACATTTTTAATTAGCTTTAAATTGTTGGCTACATTTGCGTGTTTGTTTCCTCGATTTTAATCCATAGTTTTATTTTTTTTCAAATTCACTTCACGATCGTCAATATCTACTCGATAAATATATCCGCGGTTAGAAAATATTTGTGAATCAAATTCTTATTTGGCAAGTCAGACTCACCTCGGGCCCGGCCTGAGTACAATGCTATGTGCACAGGAAAGGCACCTTTACATTGACAATTTCACATGGACGCATCGAACACATGCACGAGAGAACTAATGTGTACATATACGATCGGCTAGTGCACTGGCAGAAGTGCCCACCCGTTAACAAAACCAATCGACTTTCCAGCTGGATTTTGACGCTTGCTAATAAGAAAACTAGCGCTTCTTCACCGTTCGTAATGAGAATGGAATTTTGAGACTGTGGTTAAGAGAACTGTTCTTATTTGATTAAAGATGCTCGTTTGTAGCAGCGGTGCACCAGCAGAAGTGCCCAGCGCAGCGTTGTAAAGCGTTAAGTAGATTTTTAACGCAACTGTTGCGGGTGGAAATAACAATACCATAACTAAACAAATAATTTTGTGATTCATTTTAAAAATTCATGACTGTGCAGTGCACAGGTTGCTCAGGTTGACAAGACGCCACTGTTAATATGCATGGTGAGCAAAAGGCGAGGTAAATATGCATGGTAAACTGCCTTTTGCGCAAGAACTCACTTTTCCGTACGAGCTAGCGGAAAGCAATGTTCGGCTCGAATGTTTATCGCCACGAGGCCTATCTTTCGTTCATATACGGCATTTCGATCCGAGGTACGCAAAAGGGCGATGTGGCCGATACACGTATGTGACAAAAAGTGTGCACAAAATGCGCCACCGCGTGTAATTCCCTTAACGGCATGGCAAGCACCGTTTTGGCAAGTACTTTTCATGTTGGAACTTTGATCCGAACATTTGAAAGCGCTTACTATCAACGTGGAGACGAAATTCGGGGATTTGGGCAATAGGCAAGGTTAATATGCATGGTGAGCAAAAGGCAAGCTAAATATGCATGGTAAACTGCCGTTTAACCAAAAACTAACTTTTCCGTACGAGCTAGCGGAAAGCAATGTTCGGCACGAATGTTTATCGCCACAAGGTCCATCTTTCGTCCATACCCGTCATTTCGATCCGAGGTTAGCAAAAGGGCGATATGGCCGATACACGTTTGTGACAAAAAAAGTGCATAAAATGCGCCTTGGCCGGCACTTGCCAAAATCACACTTGAACCACGAATACCGCCCAGGTGCTATGAGATAGCTGTTTAGCGAAAACTATTTTTAAATTAGATGGGCGTATACGAAACTCTTATTACAAGGGGACAACCTGGTCAGAGAGCTGCAAGTTGGTCATATGGCCTGATGATTATTCTTGGCGTACACTTGGTGTACCAAGGCTAGGTACCTTTCATGAATTATTACTCGGACGGTTTGCTACTGAGCGACAAAAAAGGATGTGAATTAGAAAAGCCTTGAGTGGGACAATTTAGGGAAAATGTGAGCAAAAAATCAGCAAGTCCAGGCGCGAAGCTATTAGTGAAACATAGAGCAAAATGCGTCCTCAAACTAATGAAATGGGACTTTGACCAAGAATACCGGCAAGATGAAGAAGAGATAGCAAGTTGACGTAGAACATTTATAATTAGTGCATGATCTGCCCAATAAAAAAATACGCAGGGTCAAGGACGTAGCTGGCCTACAAAGGTGAGTTATCGATGATTCATGGTTTGCACCTTATTATGGCCAACACAGCTCAAGGTACCTTACAAGTAGGAAAATTCTCGGAAAAGTTTTTCACGATTTTGCTCTCGTTTGAGTTTGAAAATGACGCGGAAAAATATAAAAAATTTTTGTTGAAAACCGCAAGTGAATCGAAGTAAAACTAACGAAATAATGAATGAACAACTTTAGTCCCACAAAAATTTAAATTTCTGTCAATGGGGAACAAATTAAATGTTTGTCAATGGGGAACAATTTAAATTTCTGTCTCAACAAGCAGTTTTTCGGCCCAAGATTAAGGGAACAATGGTGGTAACGGTGTTTTTAGCCCAGCTGATGCCCAGGTACCCCCCGTGGGTAGTGCAGGGCCCCAGCAACGACAGCCTCCCTTCCTCCCAAACCCACCCACTCACCCTCGCACCGTTGAGAGGGCAAGGAGGAAAGGCAAGGTTAATATGCATGGTAAGCAAAAGGCGAGGTAAATATGCATGGTAAACTGCCTTTTGCCCAAGAACTCACTTTTTCGTAAGAGCTAGTGGATAGCAATGTTCAGCACGAATGTTTATCGCCACGAGGCCTATCTTTCGTCCATACATGGCATTTCGATCCGAGGTACGCAAAAGGGCAATATGGCCGATACACGTGTGTGACAAAAAGTGTGCACAAAATGCGCCACCAAGTGTAATTCCCTTACCGGCATGGCAAGCACCGTTTTGGCAAGTACTTATCATGTTGGAACTTTGCTCCGAACACTTGGAAGCGCTAACTGGTAACGCGGAGACGATATTCAGGGATTTGGCCAAAAGGCAAGGTTAATATGCATGGTGAGCAAAAGGCAAGGTTAATATGCATGGTAAACTGCCGTTTAACCAAAAACTATTTTTTCCGTACGAGCTAGCGGAAAGCAATGTTCGGCACGAATGTTTATCACCACAAGGCCTATCTTTTGTCGTACATGGCATTTCGATCTGAGGTACGCAAAAGGGCGATATGGCCGATACACGTTTGAGACAAAAAGTGTGCACAAAATGCGCCACCAAGTGTAATTCCCTTAACGGCATGGCCAGCACCGTTTTGGCAAGTACTTATCATGTTGGAACTTTTCTCCGAACACTTGGAAGCGCTAACTGGTAACGCGGAGACGATATTGGGGGATTTGGGCAAAAGGCAAGGTTAATATGCATGGTAAGCAAAAGGCGAGGTAAATATGCATGGTAAACTGCCTCTTGCCCTTTTGCGTACCTCGGATCGAAATGCCATGTATGGACGAAAGTCTCGTGACGGGTGTCACGGCGTAGTTAAATGTATGCGATACATTTCTCAAATATAAGCGCTCAGTCATCTGTACATCATGGTAGGTTCCCACGACGTGCAATATGCGTTCAACTTATCAATGTTCATGTGTCCTGCAGTTCACATTATGACGCGCAGTTAGCTGCGGTCTTCATCGATCCATGAGCCGAGTGATCCACTGCCGAGGGTGACTAACTTGCGTAAGCCGCCGCTGTGCGCGTATACCCGTTCCCCGTAGGGAGGAGCAAGCCGCCGCTTAGAGACGAAGCATAAAGTGTCCTCATTCCACATAGGGCAAGCTGGATTAATCCATTTTACCCAGGACGGCCGAAGCGGCGTGGACCAGGGGAGAACTGAACTTTATACTTCACACCACAGTAAGTCTACGTGTCCTCTTCCACATAGGGCAAGCTAGAACTAACTATCTTACCCAGGACTGCCGAAGCAGCGTGGACCAGGGGAGGAACACACTTTTCATAGAAACGTAAGGCATCCATGACTGCCATAGTGCGTAAGCCGCCGCTGTGCGCGTAAACCCGTTCCCCGTAGGGAGGAGTCAAGCCGCCGCTTAGAAACGAAGTATTAAGTGTCCTCTTCCACATAGGGCAAGCTAGAATTAACTAGCTAGCTGGTACGGAAAATCGAGTTTTTGGTCAAAAGGCAGTTTACCATGCATATTTACCTTGCCTTTTGCTCACCATGCATATTAACCTTGCCTTTTGCCCAAATCCCCTAATATCGTCTCCGCGTTACCAGTTAGCGCTTCCAAGTGTTCGAATCAAAGTTCCAACATGAGAAGTTCTTGCCAAAACTGTGCTTGCCATGCGGGTCCGGGAATTACACGCGGTGGCGCATTTTGTGCACACTTTTTGTCTCAAACGTGTATCGGCCATATCGCCCGTTTGCGTACCTCGGATCGAAATGCCGTATGCGGACGAAAGAAAGGCCTCGTGGCGATAAACATTCGCGCCGAACATTGCTTTCCACTAGATCGTACGGAAAAGTAAGTTTTTGGGGAAAAGGCAGTTTACCACGCATATTTACCTTGCCTTTTGCTCACCATGCATATTAACCTTGCCTTTTGCCCAAATCCCCGAATATCGTCTCCGCGTTACCAGTTAGCGCTTTAAAGTGTCCAAAGCATTCCAAGTCCAAGTTTTCTTATTTTTAAGGAACTCAACGATCAGGTGATGCGGACGTATCGTCTTTAATCAGCTTTAGTCCAACATTTCTAAAATCATTTGAAAAAAAAAACGATTATGAGAATTGCATATGGTATTTTAATCGAATTTGATAATGGAAAAAAAAACAGAAAAAACCTATTTACAAACCTTTTGAGCAACAAAGACTACAAGTCAATTTTCCACTTGGCCTTCAGCTGCACGTATCTTAGATATACCTTTGCTTTCTGCTTTGGAAGCATACTCAAAAATTTTTTAAGGTCGGCGAAGTATTGTTTCTGCATGTCTTTTCTGTTTCTTGCGATGATTTGCTTTGAGGCATTCGAAAGCTTTTTAAATGACTCCCGCAGACTGCTTGCTTTCCCAGTGTAAATGAATCGTGCAAAAAACTCAAGCGATGTTCTGTGAAATACAATTTGGGAATGATTTGGTTTTGTACTTGACGACATATAAAAGTACACGTTGTTGTGGCATTCTTACCTTGGTGGAAGGGTGGGTTCCCGCAGCCTACCGCTGTTTGGAGTTTTTTTTCCTTTAAACGTCGCGCCAGGCCTATTACGAATGATTTAGTAAAAAGAAGTAATTTTTAAAAAATATTCATCAGCATCTGGACCAAACAACTTCTCTTACCGTTCCTTGCCACTCCTTTCGTGAATAAGTGTTTCTTTCAAAAGGCGTATGTATTCATTCCTTGCATCATCAGATAGGCTTTCAATATATTGTGGCGCCTCCTGCAGGAAAAGTTCTTGCGCGTTTTTCTTCACTGTTTCAATGACGCTCTTTAGTCGTCTTGACAGCCCCTCGAAGGTTTTTTTGCACTCCATCGGATCACCAAAATAGAGAAACTGGTTATAAAATTGAAGCAAATTGCTGTTGGAAATAGGCAGAAATAGTTTAGTATTGTGTAACTTACTTAATCCTTATGATAGATTTATTCCAAAATCTTACAGAAAGCGTTACTTCTAACGTTACATATAAGCAAAACGGTTTATTTGTTACTTGCCATGATGATTTGTTTCACTTGCATATATTGCAAGTGGGATATGGAGCACTTTTGGTGTCGGTCGAGATGGAAAAAAACATAGCACCTTTCCCAACCTCTGCTCTTGGAAGGGCTTTTGACTTTTTTGTCTTTTGTCCGACCTTCGACTTAATCCTTATGATAGATTTATTCCAAAATCTTACAGAAAGCGTTACTTCTAGCGTTATATTTTAGCAAAACGGTTAATTTGTTACTTGCCATGATGATTTGTTTCACTTGCATATATTGCAAGTTGGATATGGAGCACTTTTGGTGTCGGTCGAGATGGAAAAAAACATAGCACCTTTCCCAACCTCTGCTCTTGGAAGGGCTTTTGACTTTTTTGTCTTTTGTCCGACCTTCGACTTAATCCTTATGATAGATTTATTCCAAAATCTTACAGAAAGCGTTACTTCTAGCGTTATATTTTAGCAAAACGGTTAATTTGTTACTTGCCATGATGATTTGTTTCACTTGCATATATTGCAAGTGGGATATGGAGCACTTTTGGTGTCGGTCGAGATTGAAAAAAACATAGCACCTTTCCCAATCTCTGCTCTTTCAAGGGCTTTTGACTTTTTTGTCTTTTGTCCGACCTTCGACTTAATCCTTATGATAGATTTATTCCAAAATCTTACAGAAAGCGTTACTTCTAGCGTTATATTTTATCAAAACGGTTAATTTGTTACTTGCCATGATGATTTGTTTCACTTGCATATATTGCAAGTGGGATATGGAGCACTTTTGGTGTCGGTCGAGATGGAAAAAAAAATAGCACCTTTCCCAATCTCTGCTCTTTCAAGGGCTTTTGACTTTTTTGTCTTTTGTCCGACCTTCGACTTAATCCTTATGATAGATTTATTCCAAAATCTTACAGAAAGCGTTACTTCTAGCGTTATATTTTATCAAAACGGTTAATTTGTTACTTGCCATGATGATTTGTTTCACTTGCATATATTGCAAGTGGGATATGGAGCACTTTTGGTGTCGGTCGAGATGGAAAAAAACATAGCACCTTTCCCAACCTCTGCTCTTTCAAGGGCTTTTGTCTTTTTTGTCTTTCGTCCGATCTTCGATTTGACCACCATGATGGATTAATTCCAAAATCTCACAGAAATCGTTACTTCTAGCTTTATATATTAGCAAAACGGTTTATTTGTTACTTGCCATGATGATTTGTTTCACTTCCATGTATTGCAAGTGGGATATGGAGCACTTTTGGTGTCGGTCGAGATGGAAAAAAACATAGCACCTTTCCCAACCCCTGGTCTTTCAAGGACTTTTGTCTTTTTTGTCTTTCGTCCGATCTTCGATTTGAGCACCATGATAGATTAATTCCAAAATCTCATAGAGACCGTTATCTAGCGTTACATATAAGCAAAACGGTATCTTCGTTACTTGCCATGATGATTTGTTTCACTTCCATGTATTGCAAGTGGGATATGGAGCACTTTTGGTGTCGGTCGAGATGGAAAAAAACATAGCACCTTTCCCAACCCCTGGTCTTTCAAGGACTTTTGTCTTTTTCGTCTTTCGTCCGATCTTCGATTTGACCACCATGATGGATTAATTCCAAAATCTCACAGAAATCGTTACTTCTAGCTTTATATATTAGCAAAACGGTTTATTTGTTACTTGCCATGATGATTTGTTTCACTTCCATGTATTGCAAGTGGGATATGGAGCACTTTTGGTGTCGGTCGAGATGGAAAAAAACAAAGCACCTTTCCTAACCTCTGCTCTTTCAAGGGCTTTTGTCTTTTTTGTCTTTCGTCCGATCTTCGATTTGACCACCATGATAGATTAGTTCCAAAATCTCATAGAGACCGTTATCTAGCGTTACATTTAAGCCAAACGGTATCTTCGTTACTTGCCATGATGATTTGTTTCACTTATATATATTGCAATTGGGATATGGAGCACTTTTGGTGTCGGTCGAGATGGAAAAAAACATAGCACCTTTCCCAACCTCTGCTCTTTCAAGGGCTTTTGTCTTTTTTGTCTTTCGTCCGATCTTCGATATGATCACCATGATAGATTTCTTCCAAAATCTCACAGAAAACGTTACTTCTAGCGTTACATATAAGAAAACGGTTTATTTGTTACTTGCCATGATGATTTGTTTCACTTGCAAATATTGCAATTGGGATATGGAGCACTTTTGGTGTCGGTTGAGATGGAAAAAAACATAGCACCTTTCCTAACCTCTGCTCTTTGAAGGACTTTTGTCTTTTTTGTCTTTCGTCCGATCTTCGATTTGACCACCATGATGGATTAATTCCAAAATCTCACAGAAATCGTTACTTCTAGCTTTATATATTAGCAAAACGGTTTATTTGTTACTTGCCATGATGATTTGTTTCACTTCCATGTATTGCAATTGGGATATGGAGCACTTTTGGTGTCGGTTGAAATGGAAAAAAACATAGCACCTTTCCCAACCTCTGCTCTTTCAAGGGCTTTTGTCTTTTTTGTCTTTTGTCCGATATTCGATTTGACCACCATGATAGATTAATTCCAAAATCTCACAGAAAGCGTTGCTCCTAGCGTTATATATAAGCAAAACGGTGTCTCCATTACTTGCAATGATGATTTGTTTCACTTCCATGTATTGCAAGTGGGATATGGAGCACTTTTGGTGTAGGTCGAGATGGAAAAAAACATAGCACCTTTCCCAACCTCTGCTCTTTCAAGGGCTTTTGTCTTTTTTGTCTTCTGTCCGATATTCGATTTGACCACCATGATAGATTAATTCCAAAATATCACAGAAAACGTTGCTGGAAAGAACGTAAAAAGTAGTCCGGAGCATTGTGAATGGTGCTTACCTTTGCTTGGAAGAACGAAATACGAGGTCGGAAGCATGTTGAATAGGGCTTAGTTCTATTTATTTATTTTTTTTTTAAGTTTTTGGTTAAAGAAAGAAAAACATGGTCCGGAGCATGTTGGATGGTGCTTAATTTTGCTAGAAAGAACGTAAAAGGTAGTTTGTAGCATTGGAGAAGGTACTTAATTTTGCTGGGAAGAACGTAAAAAGTAGTCCGGAGCATTGTGGATGGTGCTTACCTTTGCTTGGAAAAACGAAATACGAGGTCTGAAGCATGTTGAATTGGGCTAAGTTTTATTTATTTATTTTTTTTTTCAGTTTTTCGTTAAAGAAAGAAAAACATGGTCCGGAGCATGTTGGATGGTGCTTAATTTTGCTAGAAAGAACGTAAAAAGTAGTTTGTAGCATTGGAGAAGGTGCTTAATTTTGCTGGGAAGAACGTAAAAAGTAGTCCGGAGCATTGTGAATGGTGCTTACCTTTGCTTGGAAGAACGAAATACGAGGTCTGAAGCATGTTGAATAGGGCTTAGTTCTATTTATTTATTTTTTTTTTCAGTTTTTCGTTAAAGAAAGAAAAACATGGTCCGGAGCATGTTGGATGGTGCTTAATTTTGCTAGAAAGAATGTAAAAGGTAGTTTGTAGCATTGGAGAAGGTGCTTAATTTTGCTGGGAAGAACGTAAAAAGTAGTCCGGAGCATTGTGGATGGTGCTTTGGTTGGCTTGGAAGAACGAAATACGAGGTCTGAAGCATGTTGAATAGGGCTTAGTTCTATTTATTTTTTTTTTTTCAGTTTTTCGTCAAAGAAAGAAAAACATGGTCCGGAGCATGTTGGATGGTGCTTAATTTTGCTAGAAAGAACGTAAAAGGTAGTTTGTAGCATTGGAGAAGGTGCTTAATTTTGCTGGGAAGAACGTAAAAAGTAGTCCGGAGCATTGTGAATGGTGCTTACCTTTGCTTGGAAGAACGAAATACGAGGTCTGATGCATGTTGAATAGGGCTTAGTTCTATTTATTTATTTTTTTTTTCAGTTTTTCGTTAAAGAAAGAAAAACATGGTCCGGAGCATGTTGGATGGTGCTTAATTTTGCTAGAAAGAATGTAAAAGGTAGTTTGTAGCATTGGAGAAGGTGCTTAATTTTGCTGGGAAGAACGTAAAAAGTAGTCCGGAGCATTGTGAATGGTGCTTACCTTTGCTTGGAAGAACGAAATACGAGGTCTGAAGCATGTTGAATAGGGCTTAGTTCTATTTATTTATTTTTTTTTTCAGTTTTTCGTTAAAGAAAGAAAAACATGGTCCGGAGCATGTTGGATGGTGCTTAATTTTGCTAGAAAGAACGTAAAAGGTAGTTTGTAGCATTGGAGAAGGTGCTTAATTTTGCTGGGAAGAACGTAAAAAGTAGTCCGGAGCATTGTGGATGGTGCTTACCTTTGCTTGGAAGAACGAGAAACGAGGTCTGAAGCATGTTGAATAGGGCTTTGTTCTATTTATTTATTTTTTTTTCAGTTTTTCGTTAAAGAAAGAAAAACATGGTCCGGAGCATGTTGGATGGTGCTTAATTTTGCTAGAAAGAATGTAAAAGGTAGTTTGTAGCATTGGAGAAGGTGCTTAATTTTGCTGGGAAGAACGTAAAAAGTAGTCCGGAGCATTGTGGATGGTGCTTTGGTTGGCTTGGAAGAACGAAATACGAGGTCTGAAGCATGTTGAATAGGGCTTAGTTCTATTTATTTTTTTTTTTTTCAGTTTTTCGTCAAAGAAAGAAAAACATGGTCCGGAGCATGTTGGATGGTGCTTAATTTTGCTAGAAAGAACGTAAAAGGTAGTTTGTAGCATTGGAGAAGGTGCTTAATTTTGCTGGGAAGAACGTAAAAAGTAGTCCGGAGCATTGTGAATGGTGCTTACCTTTGCTTGGAAAAACGAAATACGAGGTCTGAAGCATGTTGAATTGGGCTAAGCTTTATTTATTTATTTTTTTTTTAAGTTTTTGGTTAAAGAAAGAAAAACATGGTCCGGAGCATGTTGGATGGTGCTTAATTTTGCTAGAAAGAACGTAAAAGGTAGTTTGTAGCATTGGAGAAGGTGCTTAATTTTGCTGGGAAGAACGTAAAAAGTAGTCCGGAGCATTGTGAATGGTGCTTACCTTTGCTTGGAAGAACGAAATACGAGGTCTGAAGCATGTTGAATAGGGCTTAGTTCTATTTATTTTTTTTTTTTCAGTTTTTCGTTAAAGAAAGAAAAACATGGTCCGGAGCATGTTGGATGGTGCTTAATTTTGCGAGAAAGAACGTAAAAGGTAGATTGTAGCATTGGAGAAGGTACTTAATTTTGCTGGGAAGAACGTAAAAAGTAGTCCGGAGCATTGTGAATGGTGCTTACCTTTGCTTGGAAGAACGAAATAAGAGGTCTGAAGCATGTTGAATTGGGCTAAGTTTTATTTATTTATTTTTTTTTAAGTTTTTGGTTAAAGAAAGAAAAACCTGGTCCGGAGCATGTTGGATGGTGCTTAATTTTGCGAGAAAGAACGTAAAAGGTAGTTTGTAGCATTGGAGAAGGTACTTAATTTTGCTGGGAAGAACGTAAAAAGTAGTCCGGAGCATTGTGAATGGTGCTTACCTTTGCTTGGAAGAACGAAATACGAGGTCTGAAGCATGTTGAATAGGGCTTAGTTCTATTTATTTATTTATTTTTTAGTTTTTAGTTAAAGAAAGAAAAACATGGTCCGGAGCATGTTGGATGGTGCTTAATTTTGCTAGAAAGAACGTAAAAGGTAGTTTGTAGCATTGGAGAAGGTACTTAATTTTGCTGGGAAGAACGTAAAAAGTAGTCCGGAGCATTGTGAATGGTGCTTACCTTTGCTTGGAAGAACGAAATAAGAGGTCTGAAGCATGTTGAATTGGGCTTAGTTTTATTTATTTATTTTTTTTTTAAGTTTTTGGTTAAAGAAAGAAAAACCTGGTCCGGAGCATGTTGGATGGTGCTTAATTTTGCTAGAAAGAACGTAAAAGGTAGTTTGTAGCATTGGAGAAGGTACTTAATTTTGCTGGGAAGAACGTAAAAAGTAGTCCGGAGCATTGTGAATGGTGCTTACCTTTGCTTGGAAGAACGAAAAACGAGGTCTGAAGCATGTTGATTAGGGCTTAGTTCTATTTATTTATTTTTTTTTTAGTTTTTAGTTAAAGAAAGAAAAACCTGGTCCGGAGCATGTTGGATGGTGCTTAATTTTGCGAGAAAGAACGTAAAAGGTAGATTGTAGCATTGGAGAAGGTGCTTAATTTTGCTGGGAAGAACGTAAAAAGTAGTCCGGAGCATTGTGGATGGTGCTTTGGTTTGCTTGGAAGAACGAAATAAGAGGTCTGAAACATGTTGAATTGGGCTTAGTTTTATTTATTTATTTTTTTTTTAAGTTTTTGGTTAAAGAAAGAAAAACCTGGTCCGGAGCATGTTGGATGGTGCTTAATTTTGCTAGAAAGAACGTAAAAGGTAGTTTGTAGCATTGGAGAAGGTACTTAATTTTGCTGGGAAGAACGTAAAAAGTAGTCCGGAGCATTGTGAATGGTGCTTACCTTTGCTTGGAAGAACGAAAAACGAGGTCTGAAGCATGTTGATTAGGGCTTAGTTCTATTTATTTATTTTTTTTTTAGTTTTTAGTTAAAGAAAGAAAAACCTGGTCCGGAGCATGTTGGATGGTGCTTAATTTTGCGAGAAAGAACGTAAAAGGTAGATTGTAGCATTGGAGAAGGTACTTAATTTTGCTGGGAAGAACGTAAAAAGTAGTCCGGAGCATTGTGGATGGTGCTTTGGTTTGCTTGGAAGAACGAAATAAGAGGTCTGAAACATGTTGAATTGGGCTAAGTTTTATTTATTTATTTTTTTTTTAAGTTTTTGGTTAAAGAAAGAAAAACCTGGTCCGGAGCATGTTGGATGGTGCTTAATTTTGCTAGAAAGAACGTAAAAGGTAGTTTGTAGCATTGGAGAAGGTACTTAATTTTGCTGGGAAGAACGTAAAAATTAGTCCAGAGCATTGTGAATGGTGCTTACCTTTGCTTGGAAGAACGAAATACGAGGTCTGAAGCATGTTGAATAGGGCTTAGTTCTATTTATTTTTTTTTTCAGTTTTTCGTTAAAGAAAGAAAAACATGGTCCGGAGCATGTTGGATGGTGCTTAATTTTGCTAGAAAGAACGTAAAAGGTAGTTTGTAGCATTGGAGAAGGTGCTTAATTTTGCTGGGAAGAACGTAAAAAGTAGTCCGGAGCATTGTGAATGGTGCTTACCTTTGCTTGGAAGAATGAAATACGAGGTCTGAAGCATGTTGAATAGGGCTTAGTTCTATTTATTTATTTATTTTTTAGTTTTTAGTTAAAGAAAGAAAAACATGGTCCGGAGCATGTTGGATGGTGCTTAATTTTGCTAGAAAGAACGTAAAAGGTAGTTTGTAGCATTGGAGAAGGTACTTAATTTTGCTGGGAAGAACGTAAAAAGTAGTCCGGAGCATTGTGAATGGTGCTTACCTTTGCTTGGAAGAACGAAATAAGAGGTCTGAAGCATGTTGAATTGGGCTAAGTTTTATTTATTTATTTTTTTTTTAAGTTTTTGGTTAAAGAAAGAAAAACCTGGTCCGGAGCATGTTGGATGGTGCTTAATTTTGCGAGAAAGAACGTAAAAGGTAGTTTGTAGCATTGGAGAAGGTACTTAATTTTGCTGGGAAGAACGTAAAAAGTAGTCCGGAGCATTGTGAATGGTGCTTACCTTTGCTTGGAAGAACGAAAAACGAGGTCTGAAGCATGTTGATTAGGGCTTAGTTCTATTTATTTATTTTTTTTTTAGTTTTTAGTTAAAGAAAGAAAAACCTGGTCCGGAGCATGTTGGATGGTGCTTAATTTTGCTAGAAAGAACGTAAAAAGTAGTTTGTAGCATTGGAGAAGGTGCTTAATTTTGCTGGGAAGAACGTAAAAAGTAGTCCGGAGCATTGTGGATGGTGCTTTGGTTTGCTTGGAAGAACGAAATAAGAGGTCTGAAGCATGTTGAATTGGGCTAAGTTTTATTTATTTTTTTTTTTTTTAAGTTTTTGGTTAAAGAAAGAAAAACATGGTCCGGAGCATGTTGGATGGTGCTTAATTTTGCTAGAAAGAACGTAAAAGGTAGTTTGTAGCATTGGAGAAGGTACTTAATTTTGCTGGGAAGAACGTAAAAATTAGTCCAGAGCATTGTGAATGGTGCTTACCTTTGCTTGGTAGAACGAAATACGAGGTCTGAAGCATGTTGAATAGGGCTTAGTTCTATTTATTTATTTTTTTTTCAGTTTTTCGTTAAAGAAAGAAAAACATGGTCCGGAGCATGTTGGATGGTGCTTAATTTTGCTAGAAAGAACGTAAAAGGTAGTTTGTAGCATTGGAGAAGGTACTTAATTTTGCTGGGAAGAACGTAAAAAGTAGTCCGGAGCATTGTGAATGGTGCTTACCTTTGCTTGGAAGAACGAAATAAGAGGTCTGAAGCATGTTGAATTGGGCTAAGTTTTATTTATTTATTTTTTTTTTAAGTTTTTGGTTAAAGAAAGAAAAACCTGGTCCGGAGCATGTTGAATGGTGCTTAATTTTGCGAGAAAGAACGTAAAAGGTAGTTTGTAGCATTGGAGAAGGTACTTAATTTTGCTGGGAAGAACGTAAAAAGTAGTCCGGAGCATTGTGAATGGTGCTTACCTTTGCTTGGAAGAACGAAATACGAGGTCTGAAGCATGTTGAATAGGGCTTAGTTCTATTTATTTTTTTTTTTTTCAGTTTTTCGTCAAAGAAAGAAAAACATGGTCCGGAGCATGTTGGATGGTGCTTAATTTTGCTAGAAAGAACGTAAAAAGTAGTTTGTAGCATTGGAGAAGGTGCTTAATTTTGCTGGGAAGAACGTAAAAAGTAGTCCGGAGCATTGTGGATGGTGCTTTGGTTTGCTTGGAAGAACGAAATAAGAGGTCTGAAGCATGTTGAATTGGGCTAAGTTTTATTTATTTTTTTTTTTTTTAAGTTTTTGGTTAAAGAAAGAAAAACATGGTCCGGAGCATGTTGGATGGTGCTTAATTTTGCTAGAAAGAACGTAAAAGGTAGTTTGTAGCATTGGAGAAGGTGCTTAATTTTGCTGGGAAGAACGTAAAAGGTAGTCCGGAGCATTGTGAATGGTGCTTACCTTTGCTTGGTAGAACGAAATACGAGGTCTGAAGCATGTTGAATAGGGCTTAGTTCTATTTATTTATTTTTTTTTTCAGTTTTTCGTTAAAGAAAGAAAAACATGGTCCGGAGCATGTTGGATGGTGCTTAATTTTGCTAGAAAGAACGTAAAAGGTAGTTTGTAGCATTGGAGAAGGTGCTTAATTTTGCTGGGAAGAACGTAAAAAGTAGTCCGGAGCATTGTGGATGGTGCTTACCTTTGCTTGGAAGAACGAGAAACGAGGTCTGAAGCATGTTGAATAGGGCTTAGTTCTATTTATTTATTTTTTTTTTCAGTTTTTCGTTAAAGAAAGAAAAACATGGTCCGGAGCATGTTGGATGGTGCTTAATTTTGCTAGAAAGAATGTAAAAGGTAGTTTGTAGCATTGGAGAAGGTGCTTAATTTTGCTGGGAAGAACGTAAAAAGTAGTCCGGAGCATTGTGGATGGTGCTTTGGTTGGCTTGGAAGAACGAAATACGAGGTCTGAAGCATGTTGAATAGGGCTTAGTTCTATTTATTTTTTTTTTTTCAGTTTTTCGTCAAAGAAAGAAAAACATGGTCCGGAGCATGTTGGATGGTGCTTAATTTTGCTAGAAAGAACGTAAAAGGTAGTTTGTAGCATTGGAGAAGGTGCTTAATTTTGCTGGGAAGAACGTAAAAAGTAGTTTGTAGCATTGGAGAAGGTGCTTAATTTTGCTGGGAAGAACGTAAAAATTAGTCCAGAGCATTGTGAATGATGCTTACCTTTGCTTGGAAGAACGAAACACGAGGTCTGAAGCATGTTGAATTGGGCTTAGTTTTATTTATTTATTTTTTTTTTTAAGGTTTTAGTTAAAGAAAGAAAAACATGGTCCGGAGCATGTTGGGTGGTGCTTAATTTTGCTAGAAAGAACGTAAAAGGTAGTTTGTAGCATTGGAGAAGGTACTTAATTTTGCTGGGAAGAACGTAAAAAGTAGTCCGGAGCATTGTGAATGGTGCTTACCTTTGCTTGGAATAACGAAATACGAGGTCTGAAGCATGTTGAATAGGGCTTAGTTTTATTTATTTTTTTTTTTTTCAGTTTTTCGTTAAAGAAAGAAAAACATGTTCCGGAGCATGTTGGATGGTGCTTAATTTTGCTAGAAAGAACGTAAAAGGTAGTTTGTAGCATTGGAGAAGGTGCTTAATTTTGCTGGGAAGAACGTAAAAGGTAGTCCGGAGCATTGTGGATGGTGCTTACCTTTGCTTGGAAAAACGAAATACGAGGTCTGAAGCATGTTGAATAGGGCTAAGTTTTATTTATTTTTTTTTTTTCAGTTTTTCGTTAAAGAAAGAAAAACATGGTCCGGAGCATGTTGGATGGTGCTTAATTTTGCTAGAAAGAACGTAAAAGGTAGTTTGTAGCATTGGAGAAGGTACTTAATTTTGCTGGGAAGAACGTAAAAAGTAGTCCGGAGCATTGTGAATGGTGCTTACCTTTGCTTGGAAGAACGAAATACGAGGTCTGAAGCATGTTGAATAGGGCTTAGTTCTATTTATTTATTTTTTCTTTCAGTTTTTCGTTAAAGAAAGAAAAACATGGTCCGGAGCATGTTGGATGGTGCTTAATTTTGCTAGAAAGAACGTAAAAGGTAGTTTGTAGCATTGGAGAAGGTGCTTAATTTTGCTGGGAAGAACTTAAAAAGTAGTCCGGAGCATTGTGAATGGTGCTTACCTTTGCTTGGAAGAACGAAATACGAGGTCTGAAGCATGTTGATTAGGGCTTAGTTCTATTTATTTATTTTTTTTTTTAGTTTTTAGTTAAAGAAAGAAAAACATGGTCCGGAGCATGTTGGATGGTGCTTAATTTTGCTAGAAAGAACGTAAAAGGTAGTTTGTAGCATTGGAGAAGGTACTTAATTTTGCTGGGAAGAACGTAAAAATTAGTCCAGAGCATTGTGAATGATGCTTACCTTTGCTTGGAAGAACGAAACACGAGGTCTGAAGCATGTTGAATTGGGCTTAGTTTTATTTATTTATTTTTTTTTTCAGTTTTTGGTTAAAGAAAGAAAAACCTGGTCCGGAGCATGTTGGATGGTGCTTAATTTTGCAAGAAAGAACGTAAAAGGTAGTTTGTAGCATTGGAGAAGGTACTTAATTTTGCTGGGAAGAACGTTTTAAGTAGTCCGGAGCATTGTGGATGGTGCTTACCTTTGCTTGGAAGAACGAGAAACGTGGTCTGAAGCATGTTGAATTGGGCTTAGCTTTATTTATTTTTTTTTTTTATGTGTTTAGTTAAAGAAAGAAAAACATGGTCCGGAGCATGTTGGATGGTGCCTAATTATGCTAGAAAGAACGTAAAAAGTAGTTTGTAGCATTGGAGAAGGTGCTTAATTTTGCTGGGAAGAACGTTTTAAGTAGTCCGGAGCATTGTGGATGGTGCTTACCTTTGCTTGGAAGAACGAAAAACGTGGTCTGAAGCATGTTGAATTTTGCTTAGTTTTATTTATTTTTTTTTTTTTATGTGTTTAGTTAAAGAAAGAAAAACATGGTCCGGAGCATGTTGGATGGTGCTTAATTTTGATAGAAAGAACGTAAAAAGTAATTTGTAGCATTGGAGAAGGTGCTTAATTTTGCTGGGAAGAACGTTTTAAGTAGTCCGGAGCATTGTGGATGGTGCTTACCATTGCTTGGAAGAACGAGAAACGTGGTCTGAAGCATGTTGAATTGGGCTTAGTTTTATTATTTTTTTTTTTTTATGTGTTTAGTTAAAGAAAGAAAAACGTGGTCCGGAGCATGTTGGATGGTACTTTATTTTGCTAGAAAGAACGTAAAAAGTCGTTTGTAGCATTGGAGAAGGTGCTTAATTTTGCTGGAAAGAACGTTTTAAGTAGTCCGGAGCATTGTGGATGGTGCTTACCTTTGCTTGGAAGAACGAGAAACGTGGTCTGAAGCATGTTGAATTGGGCTTAGTTT
Organism: Anopheles coustani; assembly: GCF_943734705.1. Lineage (NCBI taxonomy): Eukaryota > Metazoa > Arthropoda > Insecta > Diptera > Culicidae > Anopheles > Anopheles coustani. Next base: position 161,231 of record NW_026525463.1, on the reverse strand, counting down.
TATTTATTTTTTTTTTTTTATGTGTTTAGTTAAAGAAAGAAAAACATGGTCCGGAGCATGTTGGATGGTACTTAATTTTGCTAGAAAGAACGTAAAAAGTAGTTTGTAGCATTGGAGAAGGTGCTTAATTTTGCTGGGAAGAACGTTTTAAGTAGTCCGGAGCATTGTGGATGGTGCTTACCTTTGCTTGGAAGAACGAGAAACGTGGTCTGAAGCATGTTGAATTGGGCTTAGTTTTATTTATTTTTTTTTTTTTTATGTGTTTAGTTAAAGAAAGAAAAACATGGTCCGGAGCATGTTGGATGGTGCTTAATTTTGCTAGAAAGAACGTAAAAAGTCGTTTGTAGCATTGGAGAAGGTGCTTAATTTTGCTGGGAAGAACGTTTTAAGTAGTCCGGAGCATTGTGGATGGTGCTTACCTTTGCTTGGAAGAACGAGAAACGTGGACTGAAGCATGTTGAATTGGGCTTAGTTTTATTTGATTATTTTTTTTTTATGTGATTAGTTAAAGAAAGAAAAACATGGTCCGGAGCATGTTGGATGGTGCTTAATTTTGCTAGAAAGAACGTAAAAAGTCGTTTGTAGCATTGGAGAAGGTGCTTAATTTTGCTGGGAAGAACGTTTTAAGTAGTCCGGAGCATTGTGGATGGTGCTTACCTTTGCTTGGAAGAACGAGAAACGTGGTCTAAAGCATGTTGAATTGGGCTTAGTTTTATTTATTTTTTTTTTTTTATGTGTTTAGTTAAAGAAAGAAAAACATGGTCCGGAGCATGTTGGATGGTGCTTAATTTTGCTAGAAAGAACGTAAAAAGTCGTTTGTAGCATTGGAGAAGGTGCTTAATTTTGCTGGGAAGAACGTTTTAAGTAGTCCGGAGCATTGTGGATGGTGCTTACCTTTGCTTGGAAGAACGAGAAACGTGGTCTGAAGCATGTTGAATTGGGCTTAGTTTTATTTATTTATTTTTTTTTTTATGTGTTTAGTTAAAGAAAGAAAAACATGGTCCGGAGCATGTTGGATGGTACTTAATTTTGCTAGAAAGAACGTAAAAGGTAGATTGTAGCATTGGAGAAGGTACTTAATTTTGCTGGGAAGAACGTTAAAAGTAGTCCGGAGCATTGTGGATGGTGCTTACCTTTGCTTGGAAGAACGAGAAACGTGGTCTGAAGCATGTTGAATTGGGCTTAGTTTTATTTGATTATTTTTTTTTAATGTGATTAGTTAAAGAAAGAAAAACATGGTCCGGAGCATGTTGGATGGTACTTAATTATGCTAGAAAGAACGTAAAAAGTAGTTTGTAGCATTGGAGAAGGTGCTTAATTTTGCTGGGAAGAACGTTTTAAGTAGTCCGGAGCATTGTGGATGGTGCTTACCTTTGCTTGGAAGAACGAGAAACGTGGTCTGAAGCATGTTGAATTGGGCTTAGTTTTATTTATTTTTTTTTTTTTTATGTGTTTAGTTAAAGAAAGAAAAACATGGTCCGGAGCATGTTGGATGGTGCTTAATTTTGCTAGAAAGAACGTAAAAAGTCGTTTGTAGCATTGGAGAAGGTGCTTAATTTTGCTGGGAAGAACGTTTTAAGTAGTCCGGAGCATTGTGGATGGTGCTTACCTTTGCTTGGAAGAACGAGAAACGTGGACTGAAGCATGTTGAATTGGGCTTAGTTTTATTTGATTATTTTTTTTTTATGTGATTAGTTAAAGAAAGAAAAACATGGTCCGGAGCATGTTGGATGGTGCTTAATTTTGCTAGAAAGAACGTAAAAAGTCGTTTGTAGCATTGGAGAAGGTGCTTAATTTTGCTGGGAAGAACGTTTTAAGTAGTCCGGAGCATTGTGGATGGTGCTTACCTTTGCTTGGAAGAACGAGAAACGTGGTCTGAAGCATGTTGAATTGGGCTTAGCTTTATTTATTTTTTTTTTTTATGTGTTTAGTTAAAGAAAGAAAAACATGGTCCGGAGCATGTTGGATGGTGCCTAATTATGCTAGAAAGAACGTAAAAAGTCGTTTGTAGCATTGGAGAAGGTGCTTAATTTAGCTGGGAAGAACGTTTTAAGTAGTCCGGAGCATTGTGGATGGTGCTTACCTTTGCTTGGAAGAACGAGAAACGTGGTCTGAAGCATGTTGAATTGGGCTTAGTTTTATTTATTTTTTTTTTTTTTTATGTGTTTAGTTAAAGAAAGAAAAACATGGTCCGGAGCATGTTGGATGGTACTTAATTTTGCTAGAAAGAACGTAAAAGGTAGATTGTAGCATTGGAGAAGGTACTTAATTTTGCTGGGAAGAACGTTAAAAGTAGTCCGGAGCATTGTGGATGGTGCTTACCTTTGCTTGGAAGAACGAGAAACGTGGTCTGAAGCATGTTGAATTGGGCTTAGTTTTATTTGATTATTTTTTTTTTATGTGATTAGTTAAAGAAAGAAAAACATGGTCCGGAGCATGTTGGATGGTACTTAATTATGCTAGAAAGAACGTAAAAAGTAGTTTGTAGCATTGGAGAAGGTGCTTAATTTTGCTGGGAAGAACGTTTTAAGTAGTCCGGAGCATTGTGGATGGTGCTTACCTTTGCTTGGAAGAACGAGAAACGTGGTCTGAAGCATGTTGAATTGGGCTTAGTTTTATTTATTTTTTTTTTTTATGTGTTTAGTTAAAGAAAGAAAAACATGGTCCGGAGCATGTTGGATGGTGCTTAATTTTGCTAGAAAGAACGTAAAAAGTCGTTTGTAGCATTGGAGAAGGTGCTTAATTTTGCTGGGAAGAACGTTTTAAGTAGTCCGGAGCATTGTGGATGGTGCTTACCTTTGCTTGGAAGAACGAGAAACGTGGTCTGAAGCATGTTGAATTGGGCTTAGTTTTATTTATTTTTTTTTTTTATGTGTTTAGTTAAAGAAAGAAAAACATGGTCCGGAGCATGTTGGATGGTGCTTAATTTTGCTAGAAAGAACGTAAAAAGTCGTTTGTAGCATTGGAGAAGGTGCTTAATTTTGCTGGGAAGAACGTTTTAAGTAGTCCGGAGCATTGTGGATGGTGCTTACCTTTGCTTGGAAGAACGAGAAACGTGGACTGAAGCATGTTGAATTGGGCTTAGTTTTATTTGATTATTTTTTTTTTATGTGATTAGTTAAAGAAAGAAAAACATGGTCCGGAGCATGTTGGATGGTGCTTAATTTTGCTAGAAAGAACGTAAAAAGTCGTTTGTAGCATTGGAGAAGGTGCTTAATTTTGCTGGGAAGAACGTTTTAAGTAGTCCGGAGCATTGTGGATGGTGCTTACCTTTGCTTGGAAGAACGAGAAACGTGGTCTGAAGCATGTTGAATTGGGCTTAGCTTTATTTATTTTTTTTTTTTATGTGTTTAGTTAAAGAAAGAAAAACATGGTCCGGAGCATGTTGGATGGTGCCTAATTATGCTAGAAAGAACGTAAAAAGTCGTTTGTAGCATTGGAGAAGGTGCTTAATTTTGCTGGGAAGAACGTTTTAAGTAGTCCGGAGCATTGTGGATGGTGCTTACCTTTGCTTGGAAGAACGAGAAACGTGGTCTGAAGCATGTTGAATTGGGCTTAGTTTTATTTATTTTTTTTTTTTTTTATGTGTTTAGTTAAAGAAAGAAAAACATGGTCCGGAGCATGTTGGATGGTACTTAATTTTGCTAGAAAGAACGTAAAAGGTAGATTGTAGCATTGGAGAAGGTACTGAATTTTGCTGGGAAGAACGTTAAAAGTAGTCCGGAGCATTGTGGATGGTGCTTACCTTTGCTTGGAAGAACGAGAAACGTGGTCTGAAGCATGTTGAATTGGGCTTAGTTTTATTTGATTATTTTTTTTTTATGTGATTAGTTAAAGAAAGAAAAACATGGTCCGGAGCATGTTGGATGGTACTTAATTATGCTAGAAAGAACGTAAAAAGTAGTTTGTAGCATTGGAGAAGGTGCTTAATTTTGCTGGGAAGAACGTTTTAAGTAGTCCGGAGCATTGTGGATGGTGCTTACCTTTGCTTGGAAGAACGAGAAACGTGGTCTGAAGCATGTTGAATTGGGCTTAGTTTTATTTATTTTTTTTTTTTATGTGTTTAGTTAAAGAAAGAAAAACATGGTCCGGAGCATGTTGGATGGTGCTTAATTTTGCTAGAAAGAACGTAAAAAGTCGTTTGTAGCATTGGAGAAGGTGCTTAATTTTGCTGGGAAGAACGTTTTAAGTAGTCCGGAGCATTGTGGATGGTGCTTACCTTTGCTTGGAAGAACGAGAAACGTGGTCTGAAGCATGTTGAATTGGGCTTAGTTTTATTTATTTTTTTTTTTTTATGTGTTTAGTTAAAGAAAGAAAAACATGGTCCGGAGCATGTTGGATGGTGCTTAATTTTGCTAGAAAGAACGTAAAAAGTCGTTTGTAGCATTGAAGAAGGTGCCTAATTTTGCTGGGAAGAACGTTTTAAGTAGTCCGGAGCATTGTGGATGGTGCTTACCTTTGCTTGGAAGAACGAGAAACGTGGACTGAAGCATGTTGAATTGGGCTTAGTTTTATTTGATTATTTTTTTTTTATGTGATTAGTTAAAGAAAGAAAAACATGGTCCGGAGCATGTTGGATGGTGCTTAATTTTGCTAGAAAGAACGTAAAAAGTCGTTTGTAGCATTGGAGAAGGTGCTTAATTTTGCTGGGAAGAACGTTTTAAGTAGTCCGGAGCATTGTGGATGGTGCTTACCTTTGCTTGGAAGAACGAGAAACGTGGTCTGAAGCATGTTGAATTGGGCTTAGTTTTATTTATTTTTTTTTTTTTTATGTGTTTAGTTAAAGAAAGAAAAACATGGTCCGGAGCATGTTGGATGGTGCTTAATTTTGCTAGAAAGAACGTAAAAAGTCGTTTGTAGCATTGGAGAAGGTGCTTAATTTTGCTGGGAAGAACGTTTTAAGTAGTCCGGAGCATTGTGGATGGTGCTTACCTTTGCTTGGAAGAACGAGAAACGTGGTCTGAAGCATGTTGAATTGGGCTTAGTTTTATTTATTTTTTTTTTTTTATGTGTTTAGTTAAAGAAAGAAAAACATGGTCCGGAGCATGTTGGATGGTACTTAATTTTGCTAGAAAGAACGTAAAAAGTCGTTTGTAGCATTGGAGAAGGTGCTTAATTTTGCTGGGAAGAACGTTTTAAGTAGTCCGGAGCATTGTGGATGGTGCTTACCTTTGCTTGGAAGAACGAGAAACGTGGTCTGAAGCATGTTGAATTGGGCTTAGTTTTATTTATTTTTTTTTTTTTTATGTGTTTAGTTAAAGAAAGAAAAACATGGTCCGGAGCATGTTGGATGGTACTTAATTTTGCTAGAAAGAACGTAAAAGGTAGATTGTAGCATTGGAGAAGGTACTTAATTTTGCTGGGAAGAACGTTAAAAGTAGTCCGGAGCATTGTGGATGGTGCTTACCTTTGCTTGGAAGAACGAGAAACGTGGTCTGAAGCATGTTGAATTGGGCTTAGTTTTATTTGATTATTTTTTTTTTATGTGATTAGTTAAAGAAAGAAAAACATGGTCCGGAGCATGTTGGATGGTGCTTAATTTTGCTAGAAAAAACGTAAAAAGTCGTTTGTAGCATTGGAGAAGGTGCTTAATTTTGCTGGGAAGAACGTTTTAAGTAGTCCGGAGCATTGTGGATGGTGCTTACCTTTGCTTGGAAGAACGAGAAACGTGGTCTGAAGCATGTTGAATTGGGCTTAGTTTTATTTATTTTTTTTTTTTTTATGTGTTTAGTTAAAGAAAGAAAAACATGGTCCGGAGCATGTTGGATGGTGCTTAATTTTGCTAGAAAAAACGTAAAAAGTCGTTTGTAGCATTGGAGAAGGTGCTTAATTTTGCTGGGAAGAACGTTTTAAGTAGTCCGGAGCATTGTGGATGGTGCTTACCTATGCTTGGAAGAAAGAGAAACGTGGTCTGAAGCATGTTGAATTGGGCTTAGTTTTATTTATTTTTTTTTTTTTTATGTGTTTAGTTAAAGAAAGAAAAACATGGTCCGGAGCATGTTGGATGGTGCTTAATTTTGCTAGAAAGAACGTAAAAGGTAGATTGTAGCATTGGAGAAGGTACTTAATTTTGCTGGGAAGAACGTTAAAAGTAGTCCGGAGCATTGTGGATGGTGCTTACCTTTGCTTGGAAGAACGAGAAACGTGGTCTGAAGCATGTTGAATTGGGCTTAGTTTTATTTGATTATTTTTTTTTTATGTGATTAGTTAAAGAAAGAAAAACATGGTCCGGAGCATGTTGGATGGTGCTTAATTTTGCTAGAAAGAACGTAAAAAGTCGTTTGTAGCATTGGAGAAGGTGCTTAATTTTGCTGGGAAGAACGTTTTAAGTAGTCCGGAGCATTGTGGATGGTGCTTACCTTTGCTTGGAAGAACGAGAAACGTGGTCTGAAGCATGTTGAATTGGGCTTAGTTTTATTTTTTTTTTTTTTTTTTATGTGTTTAGTTAAAGAAAGAAAAACATGGTCCGGAGCATGTTGGATGGTGCTTAATTTTGCTAGAAAGAACGTAAAAAGTCGTTTGTAGCATTGGAGAAGGTGCTTAATTTTGCTGGGAAGAACGTTTTAAGTAGTCCGGAGCATTGTGGATGGTGCTTACCTTTGCTTGGAAGAACGAGAAACGTGGACTGAAGCATGTTGAATTGGGCTTAGTTTTATTTGATTATTTTTTTTTTATGTGATTAGTTAAAGAAAGAAAAACATGGTCCGGAGCATGTTGGATGGTGCTTAATTTTGCTAGAAAGAACGTAAAAAGTCGTTTGTAGCATTGGAGAAGGTGCTTAATTTTGCTGGGAAGAACGTTTTAAGTAGTCCGGAGCATTGTGGATGGTGCTTACCTTTGCTTGGAAGAACGAGAAACGTGGTCTGAAGCATGTTGAATTGGGCTTAGTTTTATTTTTTTTTTTTTTTTTTATGTGTTTAGTTAAAGAAAGAAAAACATGGTCCGGAGCATGTTGGATGGTGCTTAATTTTGCTAGAAAGAACGTAAAAAGTCGTTTGTAGCATTGGAGAAGGTGCTTAATTTTGCTGGGAAGAACGTTTTAAGTAGTCCGGAGCATTGTGGATGGTGCTTACCTTTGCTTGGAAGAACGAGAAACGTGGACTGAAGCATGTTGAATTGGGCTTAGTTTTATTTGATTATTTTTTTTTTATGTGATTAGTTAAAGAAAGAAAAACATGGTCCGGAGCATGTTGGATGGTGCTTAATTTTGCTAGAAAGAACGTAAAAAGTCGTTTGTAGCATTGGAGAAGGTGCTTAATTTTGCTGGGAAGAACGTTTTAAGTAGTCCGGAGCATTGTGGATGGTGCTTACCTATGCTTGGAAGAAAGAGAAACGTGGTCTGAAGCATGTTGAATTGGGCTTAGTTTTATTTATTTTTTTTTTTTTTATGTGTTTAGTTAAAGAAAGAAAAACATGGTCCGGAGCATGTTGGATGGTGCTTAATTTTGCTAGAAAGAACGTAAAAAGTCGTTTGTAGCATTGGAGAAGGTGCTTAATTTTGCTGGGAAGAACGTTTTAAGTAGTCCGGAGCATTGTGGATGGTGCTTACCTTTGCTTGGAAGAACGAGAAACGTGGACTGAAGCATGTTGAATTGGGCTTAGTTTTATTTGATTATTTTTTTTTTATGTGATTAGTTAAAGAAAGAAAAACATGGTCCGGAGCATGTTGGATGGTGCTTAATTTTGCTAGAAAGAACGTAAAAAGTCGTTTGTAGCATTGGAGAAGGTGCTTAATTTTGCTGGGAAGAACGTTTTAAGTAGTCCGGAGCATTGTGGATGGTGCTTACCTTTGCTTGGAAGAACGAGAAACGTGGTCTGAAGCATGTTGAATTGGGCTTAGTTTTATTTATTTTTTTTTTTTATGTGTTTAGTTAAAGAAAGAAAAACATGGTCCGGAGCATGTTGGATGGTGCTTAATTTTGCTAGAAAGAACGTAAAAAGTCGTTTGTAGCATTGGAGAAGGTGCTTAATTTTGCTGGGAAGAACGTTTTAAGTAGTCCGGAGCATTGTGGATGGTGCTTACCTTTGCTTGGAAGAAAGAGAAACGTGGTCTGAAGCATGTTGAATTGGGCTTAGTTTTATTTATTTTTTTTTTTTTTTATGTGTTTAGTTAAAGAAAGAAAAACATGGTCCGGAGCATGTTGGATGGTGCTTAATTTTGCTAGAAAGAACGTAAAAGGTAGATTGTAGCATTGGAGAAGGTACTTAATTTTGCTGGGAAGAACGTTAAAAGTAGTCCGGAGCATTGTGGATGGTGCTTACCTTTGCTTGGAAGAACGAGAAACGTGGTCTGAAGCATGTTGAATTGGGCTTAGTTTTATTTTTTTTTTTTTTTTTTTATGTGTTTAGTTAAAGAAAGAAAAACATGGTCCGGAGCATGTTGGATGGTGCTTAATTTTGCTAGAAAGAACGTAAAAAGTCGTTTGTAGCATTGGAGAAGGTGCTTAATTTTGCTGGGAAGAACGTTTTAAGTAGTCCGGAGCATTGTGGATGGTGCTTACCTTTGCTTGGAAGAAAGAGAAACGTGGTCTGAAGCATGTTGAATTGGGCTTAGTTTTATTTATTATTTTTTTTTTTTATGTGTTTAGTTAAAGAAAGAAAAACATGGTCCGGAGCATGTTGGATGGTGCTTAATTTTGCTAGAAAGAACGTAAAAAGTCGTTTGTAGCATTGGAGAAGGTGCTTAATTTTGCTGGGAAGAACGTTTTAAGTAGTCCGGAGCATTGTGGATGGTGCTTACCTTTGCTTGGAAGAACGAGAAACGTGGTCTGAAGCATGTTGAATTGGGCTTAGTTTTATTTATTTTTTTTTTTTTTATGTGTTTAGTTAAAGAAAGAAAAACATGGTCCGGAGCATGTTGGATGGTACTTAATTTTGCTAGAAAGAACGTAAAAGGTAGATTGTAGCATTGGAGAAGGTACTTAATTTTGCTGGGAAGAACGTTAAAAGTAGTCCGGAGCATTGTGGATGGTGCTTACCTTTGCTTGGAAGAACGAGAAACGTGGTCTGAAGCATGTTGAATTGGGCTTAGTTTTATTTGATTATTTTTTTTTTATGTGATTAGTTAAAGAAAGAAAAACATGGTCCGGAGCATGTTGGATGGTACTTAATTATGCTAGAAAGAACGTAAAAAGTCGTTTGTAGCATTGGAGAAGGTGCTTAATTTTGCTGGGAAGAACGTTTTAAGTAGTCCGGAGCATTGTGGATGGTGCTTACCTTTGCTTGGAAGAACGAGAAACGTGGTCTGAAGCATGTTGAATTGGGCTTAGTTTTATTTATTTTTTTTTTTTATGTGTTTAGTTAAAGAAAGAAAAACATGGTCCGGAGCATGTTGGATGGTACTTAATTTTGCTAGAAAGAACGTAAAAAGTCGTTTGTAGCATTGGAGAAGGTGCTTAATTTTGCTGGGAAGAACGTTTTAAGTAGTCCGGAGCATTGTGGATGGTGCTTACCTTTGCTTGGAAGAACGAGAAACGTGGACTGAAGCATGTTGAATTGGGCTTAGTTTTATTTTTTTTTTTTTTTTTTATGTGTTTAGTTAAAGAAAGAAAAACATGGTCCGGAGCATGTTGGATGGTGCTTAATTTTGCTAGAAAGAACGTAAAAAGTCGTTTGTAGCATTGGAGAAGGTGCTTAATTTTGCTGGGAAGAACGTTTTAAGTAGTCCGGAGCATTGTGGATGGTGCTTACCTTTGCTTGGAAGAACGAGAAACGTGGTCTGAAGCATGTTGAATTGGGCTTAGTTTTATTTGATTATTTTTTTTTTATGTGATTAGTTAAAGAAAGAAAAACATGGTCCGGAGCATGTTGGATGGTGCTTAATTTTGCTAGAAAGAACGTAAAAAGTCGTTTGTAGCATTGGAGAAGGTGCTTAATTTTGCTGGGAAGAACGTTTTAAGTAGTCCGGAGCATTGTGGATGGTGCTTACCTATGCTTGGAAGAAAGAGAAACGTGGTCTGAAGCATGTTGAATTGGGCTTAGTTTTATTTATTTTTTTTTTTTTTATGTGTTTAGTTAAAGAAAGAAAAACATGGTCCGGAGCATGTTGGATGGTGCTTAATTTTGCTAGAAAGAACGTAAAAAGTCGTTTGTAGCATTGGAGAAGGTGCTTAATTTTGCTGGGAAGAACGTTTTAAGTAGTCCGGAGCATTGTGGATGGTGCTTACCTTTGCTTGGAAGAACGAGAAACGTGGACTGAAGCATGTTGAATTGGGCTTAGTTTTATTTGATTATTTTTTTTTTATGTGATTAGTTAAAGAAAGAAAAACATGGTCCGGAGCATGTTGGATGGTGCTTAATTTTGCTAGAAAGAACGTAAAAAGTCGTTTGTAGCATTGGAGAAGGTGCTTAATTTTGCTGGGAAGAACGTTTTAAGTAGTCCGGAGCATTGTGGATGGTGCTTACCTTTGCTTGGAAGAACGAGAAACGTGGTCTGAAGCATGTTGAATTGGGCTTAGTTTTATTTTTTTTTTTTTTTTTTTATGTGTTTAGTTAAAGAAAGAAAAACATGGTCCGGAGCATGTTGGATGGTGCTTAATTTTGCTAGAAAGAACGTAAAAAGTCGTTTGTAGCATTGGAGAAGGTGCTTAATTTTGCTGGGAAGAACGTTTTAAGTAGTCCGGAGCATTGTGGATGGTGCTTACCTTTGCTTGGAAGAAAGAGAAACGTGGTCTGAAGCATGTTGAATTGGGCTTAGTTTTATTTATTTTTTTTTTTTTTTATGTGTTTAGTTAAAGAAAGAAAAACATGGTCCGGAGCATGTTGGATGGTGCTTAATTTTGCTAGAAAGAACGTAAAAAGTCGTTTGTAGCATTGGAGAAGGTGCTTAATTTTGCTGGGAAGAACGTTTTAAGTAGTCCGGAGCATTGTGGATGGTGCTTACCTTTGCTTGGAAGAACGAGAAACGTGGTCTGAAGCATGTTGAATTGGGCTTAGTTTTATTTATTTTTTTTTTTTTTATGTGTTTAGTTAAAGAAAGAAAAACATGGTCCGGAGCATGTTGGATGGTACTTAATTTTGCTAGAAAGAACGTAAAAGGTAGATTGTAGCATTGGAGAAGGTACTTAATTTTGCTGGGAAGAACGTTAAAAGTAGTCCGGAGCATTGTGGATGGTGCTTACCTTTGCTTGGAAGAACGAGAAACGTGGTCTGAAGCATGTTGAATTGGGCTTAGTTTTATTTGATTATTTTTTTTTTATGTGATTAGTTAAAGAAAGAAAAACATGGTCCGGAGCATGTTGGATGGTACTTAATTATGCTAGAAAGAACGTAAAAAGTCGTTTGTAGCATTGGAGAAGGTGCTTAATTTTGCTGGGAAGAACGTTTTAAGTAGTCCGGAGCATTGTGGATGGTGCTTACCTTTGCTTGGAAGAACGAGAAACGTGGTCTGAAGCATGTTGAATTGGGCTTAGTTTTATTTATTTTTTTTTTTTATGTGTTTAGTTAAAGAAAGAAAAACATGGTCCGGAGCATGTTGGATGGTACTTAATTTTGCTAGAAAGAACGTAAAAAGTCGTTTGTAGCATTGGAGAAGGTGCTTAATTTTGCTGGGAAGAACGTTTTAAGTAGTCCGGAGCATTGTGGATGGTGCTTACCTTTGCTTGGAAGAAAGAGAAACGTGGTCTGAAGCATGTTGAATTGGGCTTAGTTTTATTTATTTTTTTTTTTTTTTATGTGTTTAGTTAAAGAAAGAAAAACATGGTCCGGAGCATGTTGGATGGTGCTTAATTTTGCTAGAAAGAACGTAAAAGGTAGATTGTAGCATTGGAGAAGGTACTTAATTTTGCTGGGAAGAACGTTAAAAGTAGTCCGGAGCATTGTGGATGGTGCTTACCTTTGCTTGGAAGAACGAGAAACGTGGTCTGAAGCATGTTGAATTGGGCTTAGTTTTATTTGATTATTTTTTTTTTATGTGATTAGTTAAAGAAAGAAAAACATGGTCCGGAGCATGTTGGATGGTGCTTAATTTTGCTAGAAAGAACGTAAAAAGTCGTTTGTAGCATTGGAGAAGGTGCTTAATTTTGCTGGGAAGAACGTTTTAAGTAGTCCGGAGCATTGTGGATGGTGCTTACCTATGCTTGGAAGAAAGAGAAACGTGGTCTGAAGCATGTTGAATTGGGCTTAGTTTTATTTATTTTTTTTTTTTTTATGTGTTTAGTTAAAGAAAGAAAAACATGGTCCGGAGCATGTTGGATGGTGCTTAATTTTGCTAGAAAGAACGTAAAAAGTCGTTTGTAGCATTGGAGAAGGTGCTTAATTTTGCTGGGAAGAACGTTTTAAGTAGTCCGGAGCATTGTGGATGGTGCTTACCTTTGCTTGGAAGAACGAGAAACGTGGACTGAAGCATGTTGAATTGGGCTTAGTTTTATTTGATTATTTTTTTTTTATGTGATTAGTTAAAGAAAGAAAAACATGGTCCGGAGCATGTTGGATGGTGCTTAATTTTGCTAGAAAGAACGTAAAAAGTCGTTTGTAGCATTGGAGAAGGTGCTTAATTTTGCTGGGAAGAACGTTTTAAGTAGTCCGGAGCATTGTGGATGGTGCTTACCTTTGCTTGGAAGAACGAGAAACGTGGTCTGAAGCATGTTGAATTGGGCTTAGTTTTATTTATTTTTTTTTTTTATGTGTTTAGTTAAAGAAAGAAAAACATGGTCCGGAGCATGTTGGATGGTGCTTAATTTTGCTAGAAAGAACGTAAAAAGTCGTTTGTAGCATTGGAGAAGGTGCTTAATTTTGCTGGGAAGAACGTTTTAAGTAGTCCGGAGCATTGTGGATGGTGCTTACCTTTGCTTGGAAGAAAGAGAAACGTGGTCTGAAGCATGTTGAATTGGGCTTAGTTTTATTTATTTTTTTTTTTTTTTATGTGTTTAGTTAAAGAAAGAAAAACATGGTCCGGAGCATGTTGGATGGTGCTTAATTTTGCTAGAAAGAACGTAAAAGGTAGATTGTAGCATTGGAGAAGGTACTTAATTTTGCTGGGAAGAACGTTAAAAGTAGTCCGGAGCATTGTGGATGGTGCTTACCTTTGCTTGGAAGAACGAGAAACGTGGTCTGAAGCATGTTGAATTGGGCTTAGTTTTATTTTTTTTTTTTTTTTTTTATGTGTTTAGTTAAAGAAAGAAAAACATGGTCCGGAGCATGTTGGATGGTGCTTAATTTTGCTAGAAAGAACGTAAAAAGTCGTTTGTAGCATTGGAGAAGGTGCTTAATTTTGCTGGGAAGAACGTTTTAAGTAGTCCGGAGCATTGTGGATGGTGCTTACCTTTGCTTGGAAGAAAGAGAAACGTGGTCTGAAGCATGTTGAATTGGGCTTAGTTTTATTTATTTTTTTTTTTTTTTATGTGTTTAGTTAAAGAAAGAAAAACATGGTCCGGAGCATGTTGGATGGTGCTTAATTTTGCTAGAAAGAACGTAAAAAGTCGTTTGTAGCATTGGAGAAGGTGCTTAATTTTGCTGGGAAGAACGTTTTAAGTAGTCCGGAGCATTGTGGATGGTGCTTACCTTTGCTTGGAAGAACGAGAAACGTGGTCTGAAGCATGTTGAATTGGGCTTAGTTTTATTTATTTTTTTTTTTTTTATGTGTTTAGTTAAAGAAAGAAAAACATGGTCCGGAGCATGTTGGATGGTACTTAATTTTGCTAGAAAGAACGTAAAAGGTAGATTGTAGCATTGGAGAAGGTACTTAATTTTGCTGGGAAGAACGTTAAAAGTAGTCCGGAGCATTGTGGATGGTGCTTACCTTTGCTTGGAAGAACGAGAAACGTGGTCTGAAGCATGTTGAATTGGGCTTAGTTTTATTTGATTATTTTTTTTTTATGTGATTAGTTAAAGAAAGAAAAACATGGTCCGGAGCATGTTGGATGGTACTTAATTATGCTAGAAAGAACGTAAAAAGTAGTTTGTAGCATTGGAGAAGGTGCTTAATTTTGCTGGGAAGAACGTTTTAAGTAGTCCGGAGCATTGTGGATGGTGCTTACCTTTGCTTGGAAGAACGAGAAACGTGGTCTGAAGCATGTTGAATTGGGCTTAGTTTTATTTATTTTTTTTTTTTTATGTGTTTAGTTAAAGAAAGAAAAACATGGTCCGGAGCATGTTGGATGGTGCTTAATTTTGCTAGAAAGAACGTAAAAAGTCGTTTGTAGCATTGGAGAAGGTGCTTAATTTTGCTGGGAAGAACGTTTTAAGTAGTCCGGAGCATTGTGGATGGTGCTTACCTTTGCTTGGAAGAACGAGAAACGTGGTCTGAAGCATGTTGAATTGGGCTTAGTTTTATTTTTTTTTTTTTTTTTTATGTGTTTAGTTAAAGAAAGAAAAACATGGTCCGGAGCATGTTGGATGGTGCTTAATTTTGCTAGAAAGAACGTAAAAAGTCGTTTGTAGCATTGGAGAAGGTGCTTAATTTTGCTGGGAAGAACGTTTTAAGTAGTCCGGAGCATTGTGGATGGTGCTTACCTTTGCTTGGAAGAAAGAGAAACGTGGTCTGAAGCATGTTGAATTGGGCTTAGTTTTATTTATTTTTTTTTTTTTTATGTGTTTAGTTAAAGAAAGAAAAACATGGTCCGGAGCATGTTGGATGGTGCTTAATTTTGCTAGAAAGAACGTAAAAAGTCGTTTGTAGCATTGGAGAAGGTGCTTAATTTTGCTGGGAAGAACGTTTTAAGTAGTCCGGAGCATTGTGGATGGTGCTTACCTTTGCTTGGAAGAACGAGAAACGTGGTCTGAAGCATGTTGAATTGGGCTTAGTTTTATTTTTTTTTTTTTTTTTATGTGTTTAGTTAAAGAAAGAAAAACATGGTCCGGAGCATGTTGGATGGTGCTTAATTTTGCTAGAAAGAACGTAAAAAGTCGTTTGTAGCATTGGAGAAGGTGCTTAATTTTGCTGGGAAGAACGTTTTAAGTAGTCCGGAGCATTGTGGATGGTGCTTACCTTTGCTTGGAAGAACGAGAAACGTGGTCTGAAGCATGTTGAATTGGGCTTAGTTTTATTTTTTTTTTTTTTTTTTATGTGTTTAGTTAAAGAAAGAAAAACATGGTCCGGAGCATGTTGGATGGTGCTTAATTTTGCTAGAAAGAACGTAAAAAGTCGTTTGTAGCATTGGAGAAGGTGCTTAATTTTGCTGGGAAGAACGTTTTAAGTAGTCCGGAGCATTGTGGATGGTGCTTACCTTTGCTTGGAAGAAAGAGAAACGTGGTCTGAAGCATGTTGAATTGGGCTTAGTTTTATTTATTTATTTTTTTTTTTATGTGTTTAGTTAAAGAAAGAAAAACATGGTCCGGAGCATGTTGGATGGTACTTAATTATGCTAGAAAGAACGTAAAAAGTAGTTTGTAGCATTGGAGAAGGTGCTTAATTTTGCTGGGAAGAACGTTTTAAGTAGTCCGGAGCATTGTGGATGGTGCTTACCTTTGCTTGGAAGAACGAGAAACGTGGTCTGAAGCATGTTGAATTGGGCTTAGTTTTATTTATTTTTTTTTTTTTATGTGTTTAGTTAAAGAAAGAAAAACATGGTCCGGAGCATGTTGGATGGTGCTTAATTTTGCTAGAAAGAACGTAAAAAGTCGTTTGTAGCATTGGAGAAGGTGCTTAATTTTGCTGGGAAGAACGTTTTAAGTAGTCCGGAGCATTGTGGATGGTGCTTACCTTTGCTTGGAAGAACGAGAAACGTGGTCTGAAGCATGTTGAATTGGGCTTAGTTTTATTTTTTTTTTTTTTTTATGTGTTTAGTTAAAGAAAGAAAAACATGGTCCGGAGCATGTTGGATGGTGCTTAATTTTGCTAGAAAGAACGTAAAAAGTCGTTTGTAGCATTGGAGAAGGTGCTTAATTTTGCTGGGAAGAACGTTTTAAGTAGTCCGGAGCATTGTGGATGGTGCTTACCTTTGCTTGGAAGAACGAGAAACGTGGTCTGAAGCATGTTGAATTGGGCTTAGTTTTATTTTTTTTTTTTTTTTTTATGTGTTTAGTTAAAGAAAGAAAAACATGGTCCGGAGCATGTTGGATGGTGCTTAATTTTGCTAGAAAGAACGTAAAAAGTCGTTTGTAGCATTGGAGAAGGTGCTTAATTTTGCTGGGAAGAACGTTTTAAGTAGTCCGGAGCATTGTGGATGGTGCTTACCTTTGCTTGGAAGAACGAGAAACGTGGACTGAAGCATGTTGAATTGGGCTTAGTTTTATTTGATTATTTTTTTTTTATGTGATTAGTTAAAGAAAGAAAAACATGGTCCGGAGCATGTTGGATGGTGCTTAATTTTGCTAGAAAGAACGTAAAAAGTCGTTTGTAGCATTGGAGAAGGTGCTTAATTTTGCTGGGAAGAACGTTTTAAGTAGTCCGGAGCATTGTGGATGGTGCTTACCTTTGCTTGGAAGAACGAGAAACGTGGTCTGAAGCATGTTGAATTGGGCTTAGTTTTATTTATTTTTTTTTTTTTTATGTGTTTAGTTAAAGAAAGAAAAACATGGTCCGGAGCATGTTGGATGGTGCTTAATTTTGCTAGAAAGAACGTAAAAAGTCGTTTGTAGCATTGGAGAAGGTGCTTAATTTTGCTGGGAAGAACGTTTTAAGTAGTCCGGAGCATTGTGGATGGTGCTTACCTTTGCTTGGAAGAACGAGAAACGTGGTCTGAAGCATGTTGAATTGGGCTTAGTTTTATTTATTTTTTTTTTTTTTATGTGTTTAGTTAAAGAAAGAAAAACATGGTCCGGAGCATGTTGGATGGTACTTAATTTTGCTAGAAAGAACGTAAAAAGTCGTTTGTAGCATTGGAGAAGGTGCTTAATTTTGCTGGGAAGAACGTTTTAAGTAGTCCGGAGCATTGTGGATGGTGCTTACCTTTGCTTGGAAGAACGAGAAACGTGGTCTGAAGCATGTTGAATTGGGCTTAGTTTTATTTATTTTTTTTTTTTTTATGTGTTTAGTTAAAGAAAGAAAAACATGGTCCGGAGCATGTTGGATGGTACTTAATTTTGCTAGAAAGAACGTAAAAGGTAGATTGTAGCATTGGAGAAGGTACTTAATTTTGCGGGGAAGAACGTTAAAAGTAGTCCGGAGCATTGTGGATGGTGCTTACCTTTGCTTGGAAGAACGAGAAACGTGGTCTGAAGCATGTTGAATTGGGCTTAGTTTTATTTATTTTTTTTTTTTTTATGTGTTTAGTTAAAGAAAGAAAAACATGGTCCGGAGCATGTTGGATGGTGCTTAATTTTGCTAGAAAGAACGTAAAAAGTCGTTTGTAGCATTGGAGAAGGTGCTTAATTTTGCTGGGAAGAACGTTTTAAGTAGTCCGGAGCATTGTGGATGGTGCTTACCTTTGCTTGGAAGAAAGAGAAACGTGGTCTGAAGCATGTTGAATTGGGCTTAGTTTTATTTATTTTTTTTTTTTTTATGTGTTTAGTTAAAGAAAGAAAAACATGGTCCGGAGCATGTTGGATGGTACTTAATTTTGCTAGAAAGAACGTAAAAAGTCGTTTGTAGCATTGGAGAAGGTGCTTAATTTTGCTGGGAAGAACGTTTTAAGTAGTCCGGAGCATTGTGGATGGTGCTTACCTTTGCTTGGAAGAACGAGAAACGTGGTCTGAAGCATGTTGAATTGGGCTTAGTTTTATTTATTTTTTTTTTTTTTATGTGTTTAGTTAAAGAAAGAAAAACATGGTCCGGAGCATGTTGGATGGTACTTAATTATGCTAGAAAGAACGTAAAAAGTAGTTTGTAGCATTGGAGAAGGTGCTTAATTTTGCTGGGAAGAACGTTTTAAGTAGTCCGGAGCATTGTGGATGGTGCTTACCTTTGCTTGGAAGAACGAGAAACGTGGACTGAAGCATGTTGAATTGGGCTTAGTTTTATTTGATTATTTTTTTTTTTATGTGATTAGT
This sequence comes from Anopheles coustani, assembly GCF_943734705.1. Taxonomy (NCBI): domain Eukaryota; kingdom Metazoa; phylum Arthropoda; class Insecta; order Diptera; family Culicidae; genus Anopheles; species Anopheles coustani. The sequence continues at coordinate 143,363 of NW_026525463.1, read as the reverse complement.
TAAAGAAAGAAAAACATGGTCCGGAGCATGTTGGATGGTGCTTAATTTTGCTAGAAAGAACGTAAAAAGTCGTTTGTAGCATTGGAGAAGGTGCTTAATTTAGCTGGGAAGAACGTTTTAAGTAGTCCGGAGCATTGTGGATGGTGCTTACCTTTGCTTGGAAGAACGAGAAACGTGGTCTGAAGCATGTTGAATTGGGCTTAGTTTTATTTATTTTTTTTTTTTTATGTGTTTAGTTAAAGAAAGAAAAACATGGTCCGGAGCATGTTGGATGGTACTTAATTTTGCTAGAAAGAACGTAAAAAGTAGTTTGTAGCATTGGAGAAGGTGCTTAATTTTGCTGGGAAGAACGTTTTAAGTAGTCCGGAGCATTGTGGATGGTGCTTACCTTTGCTTGAAAGAACGAGAAACGTGGTCTGAAGCATGTTGAATTGGGCTTAGTTTTATTTATTTTTTTTTTTATGTGTTTAGTTAAAGAAAGAAAAACATGGTCCGGAGCATGTTGGATGGTACTTAATTTTGCTAGAAAGAACGTAAAAAGTCGTTTGTAGCATTGGAGAAGGTGCTTAATTTTGCTGGGAAGAACGTTTTAAGTAGTCCGGAGCATTGTGGATGGTGCTTACCTTTGCTTGGAAGAACGAGAAACGTGGACTGAAGCATGTTGAATTGGGCTTAGGTTTATTTGATTATTTTTTTTTTTATGTGATTAGTTAAAGAAAGAAAAACATGGTCCGGAGCATGTTGGATGGTGCTTAATTTTGCTAGAAAGAACGTAAAAAGTCGTTTGTAGCATTGGAGAAGGTGCTTAATTTTGCTGGGAAGAACGTTTTAAGTAGTCCGGAGCATTGTGGATGGTGCTTACCTTTGCTTGGAAGAACGAGAAACGTGGTCTGAAGCATGTTGAATTGGGCTTAGTTTTATTTATTTTTTTTTTTATGTGTTTAGTTAAAGAAAGAAAAACATGGTCCGGAGCATGTTGGATGGTACTTAATTTTGCTAGAAAGAACGTAAAAAGTCGTTTGTAGCATTGGAGAAGGTGCTTAATTTTGCTGGGAAGAACGTTTTAAGTAGTCCGGAGCATTGTGGATGGTGCTTACCTTTGCTTGGAAGAACGAGAAACGTGGACTGAAGCATGTTGAATTGGGCTTAGGTTTATTTGATTATTTTTTTTTTTATGTGATTAGTTAAAGAAAGAAAAACATGGTCCGGAGCATGTTGGATGGTGCTTAATTTTGCTAGAAAGAACGTAAAAAGTCGTTTGTAGCATTGGAGAAGGTGCTTAATTTTGCTGGGAAGAACGTTTTAAGTAGTCCGGAGCATTGTGGATGGTGCTTACCTTTGCTTGGAAGAACGAGAAACGTGGTCTGAAGCATGTTGAATTGGGCTTAGTTTTATTTATTTTTTTTTTTTTATGTGTTTAGTTAAAGAAAGAAAAACATGGTCCGGAGCATGTTGGATGGTACTTAATTTTGCTAGAAAGAACGTAAAAAGTCGTTTGTAGCATTGGAGAAGGTGCTTAATTTTGCTGGGAAGAACGTTTTAAGTAGTCCGGAGCATTGTGGATGGTGCTAACCTTTGCTTGGAAGAACGAGAAACGTGGACTGAAGCATGTTGAATTGGGCTTAGTTTTATTTATTTTTTTTTTTTTTATGTGTTTAGTTAAAGAAAGAAAAACATGGTCCGGAGCATGTTGGATGGTACTTAATTATGCTAGAAAGAACGTAAAAAGTAGTTTGTAGCATTGGAGAAGGTGCTTAATTTTGCTGGGAAGAACGTTTTAAGTAGTCCGGAGCATTGTGGATGGTGCTTACCTTTGCTTGGAAGAACGAGAAACGTGGTCTGAAGCATGTTGAATTGGGCTTAGTTTTATTTGATTATTTTTTTTTTTATGTGATTAGTTAAAGAAAGAAAAACATGGTCCGGAGCATGTTGGATGGTGCTTAATTTTGCTAGAAAGAACGTAAAAAGTCGTTTGTAGCATTGGAGAAGGTGCTTAATTTAGCTGGGAAGAACGTTTTAAGTAGTCCGGAGCATTGTGGATGGTGCTTACCTTTGCTTGGAAGAACGAGAAACGTGGTCTGAAGCATGTTGAATTGGGCTTAGTTTTATTTATTTTTTTTTTTTTATGTGTTTAGTTAAAGAAAGAAAAACATGGTCCGGAGCATGTTGGATGGTGCTTAATTTTGCTAGAAAGAACGTAAAAAGTCGTTTGTAGCATTGGAGAAGGTGCTTAATTTTGCTGGGAAGAACGTTTTAAGTAGTCCGGAGCATTGTGGATGGTGCTTACCTTTGCTTGGAAGAACGAGAAACGTGGTCTGAAGCATGTTGAATTGGGCTTAGTTTTATTTATTTTTTTTTTTATGTGTTTAGTTAAAGAAAGAAAAACATGGTCCGGAGCATGTTGGATGGTACTTAATTTTGCTAGAAAGAACGTAAAAAGTCGTTTGTAGCATTGGAGAAGGTGCTTAATTTTGCTGGGAAGAACGTTTTAAGTAGTCCGGAGCATTGTGGATGGTGCTTACCTTTGCTTGGAAGAACGAGAAACGTGGACTGAAGCATGTTGAATTGGGCTTAGGTTTATTTGATTATTTTTTTTTTTATGTGATTAGTTAAAGAAAGAAAAACATGGTCCGGAGCATGTTGGATGGTGCTTAATTTTGCTAGAAAGAACGTAAAAAGTCGTTTGTAGCATTGGAGAAGGTGCTTAATTTTGCTGGGAAGAACGTTTTAAGTAGTCCGGAGCATTGTGGATGGTGCTTACCTTTGCTTGGAAGAACGAGAAACGTGGTCTGAAGCATGTTGAATTGGGCTTAGTTTTATTTATTTTTTTTTTTTTATGTGTTTAGTTAAAGAAAGAAAAACATGGTCCGGAGCATGTTGGATGGTACTTAATTTTGCTAGAAAGAACGTAAAAAGTCGTTTGTAGCATTGGAGAAGGTGCTTAATTTTGCTGGGAAGAACGTTTTAAGTAGTCCGGAGCATTGTGGATGGTGCTTACCTTTGCTTGGAAGAACGAGAAACGTGGTCTGAAGCATGTTGAATTGGGCTTAGTTTTATTTATTTTTTTTTTTTTTATGTGTTTAGTTAAAGAAAGAAAAACATGGTCCGGAGCATGTTGGATGGTACTTAATTATGCTAGAAAGAACGTAAAAAGTAGTTTGTAGCATTGGAGAAGGTGCTTAATTTTGCTGGGAAGAACGTTTTAAGTAGTCCGGAGCATTGTGGATGGTGCTTACCTTTGCTTGGAAGAACGAGAAACGTGGTCTGAAGCATGTTGAATTGGGCTTAGTTTTATTTGATTATTTTTTTTTTTATGTGATTAGTTAAAGAAAGAAAAACATGGTCCGGAGCATGTTGGATGGTGCTTAATTTTGCTAGAAAGAACGTAAAAAGTCGTTTGTAGCATTGGAGAAGGTGCTTAATTTAGCTGGGAAGAACGTTTTAAGTAGTCCGGAGCATTGTGGATGGTGCTTACCTTTGCTTGGAAGAACGAGAAACGTGGTCTGAAGCATGTTGAATTGGGCTTAGTTTTATTTATTTTTTTTTTTTTATGTGTTTAGTTAAAGAAAGAAAAACATGGTCCGGAGCATGTTGGATGGTACTTAATTTTGCTAGAAAGAACGTAAAAAGTAGTTTGTAGCATTGGAGAAGGTGCTTAATTTTGCTGGGAAGAACGTTTTAAGTAGTCCGGAGCATTGTGGATGGTGCTTACCTTTGCTTGGAAGAACGAGAAACGTGGACTGAAGCATGTTGAATTGGGCTTAGTTTTATTTATTTTTTTTTTTTTATGTGTTTAGTTAAAGAAAGAAAAACATGGTCCGGAGCATGTTGGATGGTACTTAATTTTGCTAGAAAGAACGTAAAAAGTCGTTTGTAGCATTGGAGAAGGTGCTTAATTTTGCTGGGAAGAACGTTTTAAGTAGTCCGGAGCATTGTGGATGGTGCTTACCTTTGCTTGGAAGAACGAGAAACGTGGTCTGAAGCATGTTGAATTGGGCTTAGTTTTATTTATTTTTTTTTTTTTATGTGTTTAGTTAAAGAAAGAAAAACATGGTCCGGAGCATGTTGGATGGTACTTAATTTTGCTAGAAAGAACGTAAAAAGTAGTTTGTAGCATTGGAGAAGGTGCTTAATTTTGCTGGGAAGAACGTTTTAAGTAGTCCGGAGCATTGTGGATGGTGCTTACCTTTGCTTGAAAGAACGAGAAACGTGGTCTGAAGCATGTTGAATTGGGCTTAGTTTTATTTATTTTTTTTTTTATGTGTTTAGTTAAAGAAAGAAAAACATGGTCCGGAGCATGTTGGATGGTACTTAATTTTGCTAGAAAGAACGTAAAAAGTCGTTTGTAGCATTGGAGAAGGTGCTTAATTTTGCTGGGAAGAACGTTTTAAGTAGTCCGGAGCATTGTGGATGGTGCTTACCTTTGCTTGGAAGAACGAGAAACGTGGACTGAAGCATGTTGAATTGGGCTTAGGTTTATTTGATTATTTTTTTTTTTATGTGATTAGTTAAAGAAAGAAAAACATGGTCCGGAGCATGTTGGATGGTGCTTAATTTTGCTAGAAAGAACGTAAAAAGTCGTTTGTAGCATTGGAGAAGGTGCTTAATTTTGCTGGGAAGAACGTTTTAAGTAGTCCGGAGCATTGTGGATGGTGCTTACCTTTGCTTGGAAGAACGAGAAACGTGGTCTGAAGCATGTTGAATTGGGCTTAGTTTTATTTATTTTTTTTTTTTTATGTGTTTAGTTAAAGAAAGAAAAACATGGTCCGGAGCATGTTGGATGGTACTTAATTTTGCTAGAAAGAACGTAAAAAGTCGTGTGTAGCATTGGAGAAGGTGCTTAATTTTGCTGGGAAGAACGTTTTAAGTAGTCCGGAGCATTGTGGATGGTGCTAACCTTTGCTTGGAAGAACGAGAAACGTGGACTGAAGCATGTAGAATTGGGCTTAGTTTTATTTGATTATTTTTTTTTTTATGTGATTAGTTAAAGAAAGAAAAACATGGTCCGGAGCATGTTGGATGGTGCTTAATTTTGCTAGAAAGAACGTAAAAAGTCGTTTGTAGCATTGGAGAAGGTGCTTAATTTAGCTGGGAAGAACGTTTTAAGTAGTCCGGAGCATTGTGGATGGTGCTTACCTTTGCTTGGAAGAACGAGAAACGTGGACTGAAGCATGTTGAATTGGGCTTAGTTTTATTTATTTTTTTTTTTTTATGTGTTTAGTTAAAGAAAGAAAAACATGGTCCGGAGCATGTTGGATGGTACTTAATTTTGCTAGAAAGAACGTAAAAAGTCGTTTGTAGCATTGGAGAAGGTGCTTAATTTTGCTGGGAAGAACGTTTTAAGTAGTCCGGAGCATTGTGGATGGTGCTTACCTTTGCTTGAAAGAACGAGAAACGTGGTCTGAAGCATGTTGAATTGGGCTTAGTTTTATTTATTTTTTTTTTTATGTGTTTAGTTAAAGAAAGAAAAACATGGTCCGGAGCATGTTGGATGGTGCTTAATTTTGCTAGAAAGAACGTAAAAAGTCGTTTGTAGCATTGGAGAAGGTGCTTAATTTAGCTGGGAAGAACGTTTTAAGTAGTCCGGAGCATTGTGGATGGTGCTTACCTTTGCTTGGAAGAACGAGAAACGTGGACTGAAGCATGTTGAATTGGGCTTAGTTTTATTTATTTTTTTTTTTTTATGTGTTTAGTTAAAGAAAGAAAAACATGGTCCGGAGCATGTTGGATGGTACTTAATTTTGCTAGAAAGAACGTAAAAAGTCGTTTGTAGCATTGGAGAAGGTGCTTAATTTTGCTGGGAAGAACGTTTTAAGTAGTCCGGAGCATTGTGGATGGTGCTTACCTTTGCTTGGAAGAACGAGAAACGTGGTCTGAAGCATGTTGAATTGGGCTTAGTTTTATTTATTTTTTTTTTTTATGTGTTTAGTTAAAGAAAGAAAAACATGGTCCGGAGCATGTTGGATGGTACTTAATTTTGCTAGAAAGAACGTAAAAAGTCGTTTGTAGCATTGGAGAAGGTGCTTAATTTTGCTGGGAAGAACGTTTTAAGTAGTCCGGAGCATTGTGGATGGTGCTTACCTTTGCTTGGAAGAACGAGAAACGTGGACTGAAGCATGTTGAATTGGGCTTAGTTTTATTTGATTATTTTTTTTTTATGTGATTAGTTAAAGAAAGAAAAACATGGTCCGGAGCATGTTGGATGGTGCTTAATTTTGCTAGAAAGAACGTAAAAAGTCGTTTGTAGCATTGGAGAAGGTGCTTAATTTAGCTGGGAAGAACGTTTTAAGTAGTCCGGAGCATTGTGGATGGTGCTTACCTTTGCTTGGAAGAACGAGAAACGTGGACTGAAGCATGTTGAATTGGGCTTAGTTTTATTTATTTTTTTTTTTTTTATGTGTTTAGTTAAAGAAAGAAAAACATGGTCCGGAGCATGTTGGATGGTACTTAATTTTGCTAGAGAGAACGTAAAAAGTAGTTTGTAGCATTCGAGAAGGTGCTTAATTTTGCTGGGAAGAACGTTTTAAGTAGTCCGGAGCATTGTGGATGGTGCTTTCCTTTGCTTGGAAGAACGAGAAACGTGGTCTGAAGCATGTTGAATTGGGCTTAGTTTTATTTATTTTTTTTTTTTCAGTTTTTCGTTAAAGAAAGAAAAACATGGTCCGGAGCATGTTGGATGGTGCTTAATTTTGCTAGAAAGAACGTAAAAGGTAGTTTGTAGCATTGGAGAAGGTGCTTAATTTTGCTGGGAAGAACGTAAAAAGTAGTCCGGAGCATTGTGAATGGTGCTTACCTTTGCTTGGAAGAACGAAATACGAGGTCTGAAGCATGTTGAATAGGGCTTAGTTCTATTTATTTATTTTTTCTTTCAGTTTTTCGTTAAAGAAAGAAAAACATGGTCCGGAGCATGTTGGATGGTGCTTAATTTTGCTAGAAAGAACGTAAAAGGTAGTTTGTAGCATTGGAGAAGGTACTTAATTTTGCTGGGAAGAACGTAAAAATTAGTCCAGAGCATTGTGAATGATGCTTACCTTTGCTTGGAAGAACGAAACACGAGGTCTGAAGCATGTTGAATTGGGCTTAGTTTTATTTATTTATTTTTTTTTTTAGGTTTTAGTTAAAGAAAGAAAAACATGGTCCGGAGCATGTTGGATGGTGCTTAATTTTGCTAGAAAGAACGTAAAAGGTAGTTTGTAGCATTGGAGAAGGTACTTAATTTTGCTGGGAAGAACGTAAAAAGTAGTCCGGAGCATTGTGAATGGTGCTTACCTTTGCTTGGAATAACGAAATACGAGGTCTGAAGCATGTTGAATAGGGCTTAGTTCTATTTATTTATTTTTTCTTTCAGTTTTTCGTTAAAGAAAGAAAAACATGGTCCGGAGCATGTTGGATGGTGCTTAATTTTGCTAGAAAGAACGTAAAAGGTAGTTTGTAGCATTGGAGAAGGTGCTTAATTTTGCTAGGAAGAACGTAAAAAGTAGTCCGGAGCATTGTGGATGGTGCTTACCTTTGCTTGGAAAAACGAAATACGAGGTCTGAAGCATGTTGAATTGGGCTAAGTTTTATTTATTTATTTTTTTTTTTAAGTATCTGGTTAAAGAAAGAAAAACATGGTCCGGAGCATGTTGGATGGTGCTTAATTTTGCTAGAAAGAACGTAAAAGGTAGTTTGTAGCATTGGAGAAGGTGCTTAATTTTGCTGGGAAGAACGTAAAAAGTAGTTCGGAGCATTGTGGATGGTGCTTACCTTTGCTTGGAAGAACGAAATACGAGGTCTGAAGCATGTTGAATTGGGCTAAGCTTTATTTATTTATTTTTTTTTTAAGTTTTTGGTTAATGAAAGAAAAACATGGTCCGGAGCATGTTGGATGGTGCTTAATTTTGCTAGAAAGAACGTAAAAGGTAGTTTGTAGCATTGGAGAAGGTGCTTAATTTTGCTGGGAAGAACCTAAAAAGTAGTCCGGAGCATTGTTGATGGTGCTTACCTTTGCCTGGAAGTACGAAATACGAGGTCTGAAGCATGTTGAATTGGGCTAAGTTTTATTTATTTATTTTTTTTTTTTAGTTTTTAGTTAAAGAAAGAAAAACATGGTCCGGAGCATGTTGGATGGTGCTTAATTTTGCAAGAAAGAACGTAAAAGGTAGTTTGTAGCATTGGAGAAGGTGCTTATTTTTGCTGGGAAGAACGTAAAAAGTAGTCCGGAGCATTGTGAATGGTGCTTACCTTTGCTTGGAAGAACGAAATACGAGGTCTGAAGCATGTTGAATTGGGCTTAGTTTTATTTATTTATTTTTTTTTTTCAGTTTTTGGTTAAAGAAAGAAAAACCTGGTCCGGAGCATGTTGGATGGTGCTTAATTTTGCAAGAAAGAACGTAAAAGGTAGTTTGTAGCATTGGAGAAGGTACTTAATTTTGCTGGGAAGAACGTTTTAAGTAGTCCGGAGCATTGTGGATGGTGCTTACCTTTGCTTGGAAGAACGAGAAACGTGGTCTGAAGCATGTTGAATTGGGCTTAGCTTTATTTATTTTTTTTTTATGTGTTTAGTTAAAGAAAGAAAAACATGGTCCGGAGCATGTTGGATGGTGCCTAATTATGCAAGAAAGAACGTAAAAAGTAGTTTGTAGCATTGGAGAAGGTGCTTAATTTTGCTGGGAAGAACGTTTTAAGTAGTCCGGAGCATTGTGGATGGTGCTTACCTTTGCTTGGAAGAACGAGAAACGTGGACTGAAGCATGTTGAATTGGGCTAAGTTTTATTTATTTATTTTTTTTTTTTAGTTTTTAGTTAAAGAAAGAAAAACATGGTCCGGAGCATGTTGGATGGTGCTTAATTTTGCAAGAAAGAACGTAAAAGGTAGTTTGTAGCATTGGAGAAGGTGCTTATTTTTGCTGGGAAGAACGTAAAAAGTAGTCCGGAGCATTGTGAATGGTGCTTACCTTTGCTTGGAAGAACGAAATACGAGGTCTGAAGCATGTTGAATTGGGCTTAGTTTTATTTATTTATTTTTTTTTTTCAGTTTTTGGTTAAAGAAAGAAAAACCTGGTCCGGAGCATGTTGGATGGTGCTTAATTTTGCAAGAAAGAACGTAAAAAGTAGTTTGTAGCATTGGAGAAGGTGCTTAATTTTGCTGGGAAGAACGTTTTAAGTAGTCCGGAGCATTGTGGATGGTGCTTACCTTTGCTTGGAAGAACGAAAAACGTGGTCTGAAGCATGTTGAATTTTGCTTAGTTTTATTTATTTTTTTTTTTTATGTGTTTAGTTAAAGAAAGAAAAACATGGTCCGGAGCATGTTGGATGGTGCTTAATTTTGATAGAAAGAACGTAAAAAGTAATTTGTAGCATTGGAGAAGGTGCTTAATTTTGCTGGGAAGAACGTTTTAAGTAGTCCGGAGCATTGTGGATGGTGCTTACCATTGCTTGGAAGAACGAGAAACGTGGTCTGAAGCATGTTGAATTGGGCTTAGTTTTATTATTTTTTTTTTTTATGTGTTTAGTTAAAGAAAGAAAAACATGGTCCGGAGCATGTTGGATGGTGCTTAATTTTGCTAGAAAGAACGTAAAAAGTAGTTTGTAGCATTGGAGAAGGTGCTTAATTTTGCTGGGAAGAACGTTTTAAGTAGTCCGGAGCATTGTGGATGGTGCTTACCTTTGCTTGGAAGAACGAGAAACGTGGTCTGAAGCATGTTGAATTGGGCTTAGTTTTATTTTTTTTTTTTTTTTTATGTGTTTAGTTAAAGAAAGAAAAACATGGTCCGGAGCATGTTGGATGGTGCTTAATTTTGCTAGAAAGAACGTAAAAAGTCGTTTGTAGCATTGGAGAAGGTGCTTAATTTTGCTGGGAAGAACGTTTTAAGTAGTCCGGAGCATTGTGGATGGTGCTTACCTTTGCTTGGAAGAACGAGAAACGTGGACTGAAGCATGTTGAATTGGGCTTAGTTTTATTTGATTATTTTTTTTTTATGTGATTAGTTAAAGAAAGAAAAACATGGTCCGGAGCATGTTGGATGGTACTTAATTTTGCTAGAAAGAACGTAAAAAGTCGTTTGTAGCATTGGAGAAGGTGCTTAATTTTGCTGGGAAGAACGTTTTAAGTAGTCCGGAGCATTGTGGATGGTGCTTACCTTTGCTTGGAAGAACGAGAAACGTGGTCTGAAGCATGTTGAATTGGGCTTAGTTTTATTTATTTTTTTTTTTTTTTATGTGTTTAGTTAAAGAAAGAAAAACATGGTCCGGAGCATGTTGGATGGTACTTAATTTTGCTAGAAAGAACGTAAAAGGTAGATTGTAGCATTGGAGAAGGTACTTAATTTTGCGGGGAAGAACGTTAAAAGTAGTCCGGAGCATTGTGGATGGTGCTTACCTTTGCTTGGAAGAACGAGAAACGTGGTCTGAAGCATGTTGAATTGGGCTAAGTTTTATTTATTTATTTTTTTTTTTAAGTATCTGGTTAAAGAAAGAAAAACATGGTCCGGAGCATGTTGGATGGTGCTTAATTTTGCTAGAAAGAACGTAAAAGGTAGTTTGTAGCATTGGAGAAGGTGCTTAATTTTGCTGGGAAGAACGTAAAAAGTAGTTCGGAGCATTGTGGATGGTGCTTACCTTTGCTTGGAAGAACGAAATACGAGGTCTGAAGCATGTTGAATTGGGCTAAGCTTTATTTATTTATTTTTTTTTTAAGTTTTTGGTTAATGAAAGAAAAACATGGTCCGGAGCATGTTGGATGGTGCTTAGTTTTGCTAGAAAGAACGTAAAAGGTAGTTTGTAGCATTGGAGAAGGTGCTTAATTTTGCTGGGAAGAACCTAAAAAGTAGTCCGGAGCATTGTTGATGGTGCTTACCTTTGCCTGGAAGTACGAAATACGAGGTCTGAAGCATGTTGAATTGGGCTAAGTTTTATTTATTTATTTTTTTTTTTTAGTTTTTAGTTAAAGAAAGAAAAACATGGTCCGGAGCATGTTGGATGGTGCTTAATTTTGCAAGAAAGAACGTAAAAGGTAGTTTGTAGCATTGGAGAAGGTGCTTATTTTTGCTGGGAAGAACGTAAAAAGTAGTCCGGAGCATTGTGAATGGTGCTTACCTTTGCTTGGAAGAACGAAATACGAGGTCTGAAGCATGTTGAATTGGGCTTAGTTTTATTTATTTATTTTTTTTTTTCAGTTTTTGGTTAAAGAAAGAAAAACCTGGTCCGGAGCATGTTGGATGGTGCTTAATTTTGCAAGAAAGAACGTAAAAGGTAGTTTGTAGCATTGGAGAAGGTACTTAATTTTGCTGGGAAGAACGTTTTAAGTAGTCCGGAGCATTGTGGATGGTGCTTACCTTTGCTTGGAAGAACGAGAAACGTGGTCTGAAGCATGTTGAATTGGGCTTAGCTTTATTTATTTTTTTTTTTATGTGTTTAGTTAAAGAAAGAAAAACATGGTCCGGAGCATGTTGGATGGTGCCTAATTATGCTAGAAAGAACGTAAAAAGTAGTTTGTAGCATTGGAGAAGGTGCTTAATTTTGCTGGGAAGAACGTTTTAAGTAGTCCGGAGCATTGTGGATGGTGCTTACCTTTGCTTGGAAGAACGAGAAACGTGGACTGAAGCATGTTGAATTGGGCTTAGTTTTATTTGATTATTTTTTTTTTATGTGATTAGTTAAAGAAAGAAAAACATGGTCCGGAGCATGTTGGATGGTACTTAATTATGCTAGAAAGAACGTAAAAAGTAGTTTGTAGCATTGGAGAAGGTGCTTAATTTTGCTGGGAAGAACGTTTTAAGTAGTCCGGAGCATTGTGGATGGTGCTTACCTTTGCTTGGAAGAACGAGAAACGTGGTCTGAAGCATGTTGAATTGGGCTTAGTTTTATTTATTTTTTTTTTTTTATGTGTTTAGTTAAAGAAAGAAAAACATGGTCCGGAGCATGTTGGATGGTACTTAATTTTGCTAGAAAGAACGTAAAAAATCGTTTGTAGCATTGGAGAAGGTGCTTAATTTTGCTGGGAAGAACGTTTTAAGTAGTCCGGAGCATTGTGGATGGTGCTTACCTTTGCTTGGAAGAACGAGAAACGTGGACTGAAGCATGTTGAATTGGGCTTAGTTTTATTTATTTTTTTTTTTTTATGTGTTTAGTTAAAGAAAGAAAAACATGGTCCGGAGCATGTTGGATGGTGCTTAATTTTGCTAGAAAGAACGTAAAAAGTAGTCTGTAGCATTGGAGAAGGTGCTTAGTTTTGCTGGAAAGAACGTAAAAGTAGTCCTGAGCATTGTAGATGGTGCTTACCTTTGCTTGGAAGAACGAGAAACGTGGTCTGAAGCATGTTGAATTGGGCTTAGTTTTATTTATTTTTTTTTTTTATGTGTTTAGTTAAAGAAAGAAAAACATGGTCCGGAGCATGTTGGATGGTACTTAATTTTGCTAGAAAGAACGTAAAAAGTCGTTTGTAGCATTGGAGAAGGTGCTTAATTTTAATGGGAAGAACGTTTTAAGTAGTCCGGAGCATTGTGGATGGTGCTTACCTTTGCTTGGAAGAACGAGAAACGTGGACTGAAGCATGTTGAATTGGGCTTAGTTTTATTTGATTATTTTTTTTTTATGTGATTAGTTAAAGAAAGAAAAACATGGTCCGGAGCATGTTGGATGGTACTTAATTATGCTAGAAAGAACGTAAAAAGTAGTTTGTAGCATTGGAGAAGGTGCTTAATTTTGCTGGGAAGAACGTTTTAAGTAGTCCGGAGCATTGTGGATGGTGCTTACCTTTGCTTGGAAGAACGAGAAACGTGGTCTGAAGCATGTTGAATTGGGCTTAGTTTTATTTATTTTTTTTTTTTTATGTGTTTAGTTAAAGAAAGAAAAACATGGTCCGGAGCATGTTGGATGGTACTTAATTATGCTAGAAAGAACGTAAAAAGTAGTTTGTAGCATTGGAGAAGGTGCTTAATTTTGCTGGGAAGAACGTTTTAAGTAGTCCGGAGCATTGTGGATGGTGCTTACCTTTGCTTGGAAGAACGAGAAACGTGGTCTGAAGCATGTTGAATTGGGCTTAGTTTTATTTATTTTTTTTTTTTTATGTGTTTAGTTAAAGAAAGAAAAACATGGTCCGGAGCATGTTGGATGGTACTTAATTTTGCTAGAAAGAACGTAAAAAATCGTTTGTAGCATTGGAGAAGGTGCTTAATTTTGCTGGGAAGAACGTTTTAAGTAGTCCGGAGCATTGTGGATGGTGCTTACCTTTGCTTGGAAGAACGAGAAACGTGGACTGAAGCATGTTGAATTGGGCTTAGTTTTATTTGATTATTTTTTTTTTATGTGATTAGTTAAAGAAAGAAAAACATGGTCCGGAGCATGTTGGATGGTACTTAATTTTGCTAGAAAGAACGTAAAAAGTAGTTTGTAGCATTGGAGAAGGTGCTTAATTTTGCTGGGAAGAACGTTTTAAGTAGTCCGGAGCATTGTGGATGGTGCTTACCTTTGCTTGGAAGAACGAGAAACGTGGTCTGAAGCATGTTGAATTGGGCTTAGTTTTATTTATTTTTTTTTTTTTATGTGTTTAGTTAAAGAAAGAAAAACATGGTCCGGAGCATGTTGGATGGTACTTAATTTTGCTAGAAAGAACGTAAAAAGTAGTTTGTAGCATTGGAGAAGGTGCTTAATTTTGCTGGGAAGAACGTTTTAAGTAGTCCGGAGCATTGTGGATGGTGCTTACCTTTGCTTGGAAGAACGAGAAACGTGGTCTGAAGCATGTTGAATTCGGCTTAGTTTTATTTATTTTTTTTTTTTATGTGTTTAGTTAAAGAAAGAAAAACATGGTCCGGAGCATGTTGGATGGTACTTAATTTTGCTAGAGAGAACGTAAAAAGTAGTTTGTAGCATTGGAGAAGGTGCTTAATTTTGCTGGGAAGAACGTTTTAAGTAGTCCGGAGCATTGTGGATGGTGCTTACCTTTGCTTGGAAGAACGAGAAACGTGGACTGAAGCATGTTGAATTGGGCTTAGTTTTATTTGATTATTTTTTTTTTATGTGATTAGTTAAAGAAAGAAAAACATGGTCCGGAGCATGTTGGATGGTACTTAATTTTGCTAGAAAGAACGTAAAAAGTAGTTTGTAGCATTGGAGAAGGTGCTTAATTTTGCTGGGAAGAACGTTTTAAGTAGTCCGGAGCATTGTGGATGGTGCTTACCTTTGCTTGGAAGAACGAGAAACGTGGTCTGAAGCATGTTGAATTGGGCTTAGTTTTATTTATTTTTTTTTTTTTATGTGTTTAGTTAAAGAAAGAAAAACATGGTCCGGAGCATGTTGGATGGTACTTAATTTTGCTAGAGAGAACGTAAAAAGTAGTTTGTAGCATTGGAGAAGGTGCTTAATTTTGCTGGGAAGAACGTTTTAAGTAGTCCGGAGCATTGTGGATGGTGCTTACCTTTGCTTGGAAGAACGAGAAACGTGGACTGAAGCATGTTGAATTGGGCTTAGTTTTATTTATTTTTTTTTTTATGTGTTTAGTTAAAGAAAGAAAAACATGGTCCGGAGCATGTTGGATGGTACTTAATTTTGCTAGAAAGAACGTAAAAAGTCGTTTGTAGCATTGGAGTAGGTGCTTAATTTTGCTGGGAAGAACGTTTTAAGTAGTCCGGAGCATTGTGGATGGTGCTTACCTTTGCTTGGAAGAACGAGAAACGTGGACTGAAGCATGTTGAATTGGGCTTAGTTTTATTTGATTATTTTTTTTTTTATGTGATTAGTTAAAGAAAGAAAAACATGGTCCGGAGCATGTTGGATGGTGCTTAATTTTGCTAGAAAGAACGTAAAAAGTCGTTTGTAGCATTGGAGAAGGTGCTTAATTTTGCTGGGAAGAACGTTTTAAGTAGTCCGGAGCATTGTGGATGGTGCTTACCTTTGCTTGGAAGAACGAGAAATGTGGTCTGAAGCATGTTGAATTGGGCTTAGTTTTATTTATTTTTTTTTTTTTTATGTGTTTAGTTAAAGAAAGAAAAACATGGTCCGGAGCATGTTGGATGGTGCTTAATTTTGCTAGAAAGAACGTAAAAAGTCGTTTGTAGCATTGGAGAAGGTGCTTAATTTTGCTGGGAAGAACGTTTTAAGTAGTCCGGAGCATTGTGGATGGTGCTTACCTTTGCTTGGAAGAACGAGAAACGTGGACTGAAGCATGTTGAATTGGGCTTAGTTTTATTTGATTATTTTTTTTTTATGTGATTAGTTAAAGAAAGAAAAACATGGTCCGGAGCATGTTGGATGGTACTTAATTTTGCTAGAAAGAACGTAAAAAGTCGTTTGTAGCATTGGAGAAGGTGCTTAATTTTGCTGGGAAGAACGTTTTAAGTAGTCCGGAGCATTGTGGATGGTGCTTACCTTTGCTTGGAAGAACGAGAAACGTGGACTGAAGCATGTTGAATTGGGCTTAGTTTTATTTGATTATTTTTTTTTTATGTGATTAGTTAAAGAAAGAAAAACATGGTCCGGAGCATGTTGGATGGTACTTAATTTTGCTAGAAAGAACGTAAAAAGTAGTTTGTAGCATTGGAGAAGGTGCTTAATTTTGCTGGGAAGAACGTTTTAAGTAGTCCGGAGCATTGTGGATGGTGCTTACCTTTGCTTGGAAGAACGAGAAACGTGGTCTGAAGCATGTTGAATTGGGCTTAGTTTTATTTATTTTTTTTTTTTTATGTGTTTAGTTAAAGAAAGAAAAACATGGTCCGGAGCATGTTGGATGGTACTTAATTTTGCTAGAAAGAACGTAAAAAGTAGTTTGTAGCATTGGAGAAGGTGCTTAATTTTGCTGGGAAGAGCGTTAAAAGTAGTCCGGAGCATTGTGAATGGTGCTTACCTTTGCTTGGAAGAACGAGAAACGTGGTCTGAAGCATGTTGAATTGGGCTCAGTTTTATTTATTTATTTTTTTCTTTTTAGTTTTTAGTTAAAGAAAGAAAAACATGGTCCGAAGCATGTTGGATGGTGCTTAATTTTGCTAGAAAGAACGTAAAAAGTAGTCTGTAGCATTGAAGAAGGTGCTTCATTTTGCTGGGAAGAACGTTAAAAGTAGTCCGGAGCATTGTGGATGGTGCTTACCTCTGCTTAGAAGAACGAAAACCATGGTCTGAAGCATGTTGAATTGGGCTTAGTTTTATTTATTTATTTTTTCTTTTTAGTTTTTTGTTAAAGAAAGAAAAACATGGTCCGAAGCATGTTGGATGGTGCTTAATTTTGCTAGAAAGAACGTAAAAAGTAGTCTGTAGCATTGAAGAAGGTGCTTCATTTTGCTGGGAAGAACGTTAAAAGTAGTCCGGAGCATTGTGGATGGTGCTTACCTCTGCTTAGAAGAACGAAAACCATGGTCTGAAGCATGTTGAATTGGGCTTAGTTTTATTTATTTATTTTTTCTTTTTAGTTTTTAGTTAAAGAAAGAAAAACATGGTCCGAAGCATGTTGGATGGTGCTTAATTTTGCTAGAAAGAACGTAAAAAGTAGTCTGTAGCATTGAAGAAGGTGCTTCATTTTGCTGGGAAGAACGTTAAAAGTAGTCCGGAGCATTGTGGATGGTGCTTACCTCTGCTTAGAAGAACGAAAACCATGGTCTGAAGCATGTTGAATTGGGCTTAGTTTTATTTGATTATTTTTTTTTTATGTGATTAGTTAAAGAAAGAAAAACATGGTCCGGAGCATGTTGGATGGTACTTAATTTTGCTAGAAAGAACGTAAAAAGTAGTTTGTAGCATTGGAGAAGGTGCTTAATTTTGCTGGGAAGAACGTTTTAAGTAGTCCGGAGCATTGTGGATGGTGCTTACCTTTGCTTGGAAGAACGAGAAACGTGGTCTGAAGCATGTTGAATTGGGCTTAGTTTTATTTATTTTTTTTTTTTTTAAGTTTTCAGTTAAAGAAAGAAAAACATGGTCCGGAGCATGTTGGATGGTGCTTAATTTTGCTAGAAAGAACGTAAAAAGTAGTCTGTAGCATTGGAGAAGGAGCTTCATTTTGCTGGGAAGAACTTTAAAAGTAATCCGGAGCATTGTGGATGGTGCTTACCTCTGCTTGGAAGAACGAAAACCATGGTCTGAAGCATGTTGAATTGGGCTCAGTTTTATTTATTTATTTTTTTCTTTTTAGTTTTTAGTTAAAGAAAGAAAAACATGGTCCGGAGCATGTTGGATGGTGCTTAATTTTGCTAGAAAGAACGTAAAAAGTAGTCTGTAGCATTGGAGAAGGTGCTTCATTTTGCTGGGAAGAACTTTAAAAGTAATCCGGAGCATTGTGGATGGTGCTTACCTCTGCTTGGAAGAACGAAAACCATGGTCTGAAGCATGTTGAATTGGGCTTAGTTTTATTTATTTATTTTTTTTTTCTTTTTAGTTTTTAGTTAAAGAAAGAAAAACATGGTCCGGAGCATGTTGGATGGTGCTTAATTTTGCTAGAAAGAACGTAAAAAGTAGTCTGTAGCATTGAAGAAGGTGCTTCATTTTGCTGGGAAGAACGTTAAAAGTAGTCCGGAGCATTGTGGATGGTGTTTACCTCTGCTTGGAAGAACGAAAACCATGGTCTGAAGCATGTTGAATTGGGCTCAGTTTTATTTATTTATTTTTTTCTTTTTAGTTTTTAGTTAAAGAAAGAAAAACATGGTCCGAAGCATGTTGGATGGTGCTTAATTTTGCTAGAAAGAACGTAAAAAGTAGTCTGTAGCATTGAAGAAGGTGCTTCATTTTGCTGGGAAGAACGTTAAAAGTAGTCCGGAGCATTGTGGATGGTGCTTACCTCTGCTTAGAAGAACGAAAACCATGGTCTGAAGCATGTTGAATTGGGCTTAGTTTTATTTATTTATTTTTTCTTTTTAGTTTTTTGTTAAAGAAAGAAAAACATGGTCCGAAGCATGTTGGATGGTGCTTAATTTTGCTAGAAAGAACGTAAAAAGTAGTCTGTAGCATTGAAGAAGGTGCTTCATTTTGCTGGGAAGAACGTTAAAAGTAGTCCGGAGCATTGTGGATGGTGCTTACCTCTGCTTAGAAGAACGAAAACCATGGTCTGAAGCATGTTGAATTGGGCTTAGTTTTATTTATTTATTTTTTCTTTTTAGTTTTTAGTTAAAGAAAGAAAAACATGGTCCGAAGCATGTTGGATGGTGCTTAATTTTGCTAGAAAGAACGTAAAAAGTAGTCTGTAGCATTGAAGAAGGTGCTTCATTTTGCTGGGAAGAACGTTAAAAGTAGTCCGGAGCATTGTGGATGGTGCTTACCTCTGCTTAGAAGAACGAAAACCATGGTCTGAAGCATGTTGAATTGGGCTTAGTTTTATTTATTTATTTTTTCTTTTTAGTTTTTAGTTAAAGAAAGAAAAACATGGTCCGGAGCATGTTGGATGGTGCTTACCTTTGCTTGGAAGAACGAGAAACGTGGTCTGAAGCATGTTGAATTTTGCTTAGTTTTATTTATTTTTTTTTTTTTTATGTGTTTAGTTAAAGAAAGAAAAACATGGTCCGGAGCATGTTGGATGGTACTTAATTTTGCTAGAAAGAACGTAAAAAGTAGTTTTTAGCATTGGAGAAGGTGCTTAATTTTGCTGGGAAGAACGTTAAAAGTAATCCTGAGCATTGTGGATGGTGCTTACCTCTGCTTGGAAGAACCAAAAACATGGTCTGAAGAATGTTGAATTGGGTTTAGTTTTATTTATTTATTTTTTTTTTATGTGTTTAGTTAAAGAAAGAAAAACATGGTCCGGAGCATGTTGGATGGTACTTAATTTTGCTAGAAAGAACGTAAAAAGTAGTTTTTAGCATTGGAGAAGGTGCTTAATTTTGCTGGGAAGAACGTTTTAAGTAGTCCGGAGCATTGTGGATGGTGCTTACCTTTGCTTGGAAGAACGAGAAACGTGGTCTGAAGCATGTTGAATTGGGCTTAGTTTTATTTATTTTTTTTTTATGTGTTTAGTTAAAGAAAGAAAAACATGGTCCGGAGCATGTTGGATGGTACTTAATTTTGCTAGAAAGAACGTAAAAGGTAGATTGTAGCATTGGAGAAGGTACTTAATTTTGCTGGGAAGAACGTTAAAAGTAGTCCGGAGCATTGTGGATGGTGCTTACCTTTGCTTGGAAGAACGAGAAACGTGGTCTGAAGCATGTTGAATTGGGCTTAGTTTTATTTATTTTTTTTTTTTATGTGTTTAGTTAAAGAAAGAAAAACATGGTCCGGAGCATGTTGGATGGTGCTTAATTTTGCTAGAGAGAAAGTAAAAAGTAGTTTGTAGCATTGGAGAAGGTGCTTAATTTTGCTGGGAAGAACGTTTTAAGTAGTCCGGAGCATTGTGGATGGTGCTTACCTTTGCTTGGAAGAACGAGAAACGTGGTCTGAAGCATGTTGAATTGGGCTTAGTTTTATTTATTTTTTTTTTTTATGTGTTTAGTTAAAGAAAGAAAAACATGGTCCGGAGCATGTTGGATGGTACTTAATTTTGCTAGAAAGAACGTAAAAAGTCGTTTGTAGCATTGGAGAAGGTGCTTAATTTTGCTGGGAAGAACGTTTTAAGTAGTCCGGAGCATTGTGGATGGTGCTTACCTTTGCTTGGAAGAACGAGAAACGTGGACTGAAGCATGTTGAATTGGGCTTAGTTTTATTTGATTATTTTTTTTTTATGTGATTAGTTAAAGAAAGAAAAACATGGTCCGGAGCATGTTGGATGGTGCTTAATTTTGATAGAAAGAACGTAAAAAGTAGTTTGTAGCATTGGAGAAGGTGCCTAATTTTGCTGGGAAGAACGTTTTAAGTAGTCCGGAGCATTGTGGATGGTGCTTACCTTTGCTTGGAAGAACGAGAAACGTGGTCTGAAGCATGTTGAATTCGGCTTAGTTTTATTTATTTTTTTTTTTTATGTGTTTAGTTAAAGAAAGAAAAACATGGTCCGGAGCATGTTGGATGGTGCTTAATTTTGCTAGAAAGAACGTAAAAGGTAGATTGTAGCATTGGAGAAGGTACTTAATTTTGCTGGGAAGAACGTAAAAAGTAGTCCGGAGCATTGTGGATGGTGCTTACCTTGGCTTGGAAGAACGAAACACGAGGTCTGAAGCATGTTGAATTGGGCTTAGTTTTATTTATTTATTTTTTTTTTCAAGTTTTTAGTAAAAGAAAGAAAAACATGGTCCGGAGCATGTTGGATGGTGCTTAATTTTGATAGAAAGAACGTAAAAAGTAGTTTGTAGCATTGGAGAAGGTGCTTAATTTTGCTGGGAAGAACGTAAAAAGTAGTCCGGAGCATTGTGGATGGTGCTTACCTTTGCTTGGAAGAACGACAAACATGGTCTGAAATATGTTGAATTTGGCTTAGTTTTATTTATTTTTTTTTTTTTTATGTGTTTAGTTAAAGAAAGAAAAACATGGTCCGGAGCATGTTGGATGGTGCTTAATTTTGCTAGAAAGAACGTAAAAAGTCGTTTGTAGCATTGGAGAAGGTGCTTAATTTTGCT
Organism: Anopheles coustani; assembly: GCF_943734705.1. NCBI lineage: Eukaryota > Metazoa > Arthropoda > Insecta > Diptera > Culicidae > Anopheles > Anopheles coustani. Next base: position 122,929 of record NW_026525463.1, on the reverse strand, counting down.
GGGAAGAACGTTTTAAGTAGTCCGGAGCATTGTGGATGGTGCTTACCTTTGCTTGGAAGAACGAGAAACGTGGACTGAAGCATGTTGAATTGGGCTTAGTTTTATTTGATTATTTTTTTTTTATGTGTTTAGTTAAAGAAAGAAAAACATGGTCCGGAGCATGTTGGATGGTGCTTAATTTTGCTAGAAAGAACGTAAAAAGTCGTTTGTAGCATTGGAGAAGGTGCTTAATTTTGCTGGGAAGAACGTTTTAAGTAGTCCGGAGCATTGTGGATGGTGCTTACCTTTGCTTGGAAGAACGAGAAACGTGGTCTGAAGCATGTTGAATTGGGCTTAGTTTTATTTATTTTTTTTTTTTATGTGTTTAGTTAAAGAAAGAAAAACATGGTCCGGAGCATGTTGGATGGTGCTTAATTTTGATAGAAAAAACGTAAAAAGTAGTTTGTAGCATTGGAGAAGGTGCTTAATTTTGCTGGGAAGAACGTTTTAAGTAGTCCGGAGCATTGTGGATGGTGCTTACCTTTGCTTGGAAGAACGACAAACATGGTCTGAAGCATGTTGAATTGGGCTTAGTTTTATTTATTTATTTTTTTATTATGTGTTTAGTTAAAGAAAGAAAAACATGGTCCGGAGCATGTTGGATGGTGCTTAATTTTGATAGAAAGAACGTAAAAAGTAGTTTGTAGCATTGGAGAAGGTGCTTAATTTTGCTGGGAAGAACGTTTTAAGTAGTCCGGAGCATTGTGGATGGTGCTTACCTTTGCTTGGAAGAACGAGAAACGTGGTCTGAAGCATGTTGAATTCGGCTTAGTTTTATTTATTTTTTTTTTTATGTGTTTAGTTAAAGAAAGAAAAACATGGTCCGGAGCATGTTGGATGGTACTTAATTTTGCTAGAAAGAACGTAAAAAGTAGTTTGTAGCATTGGAGAAGGTACTTAATTTTGCTGGGAAGAACGTAAAAAGTAGTCCGGAGCATTGTGGATGGTGCTTACCTTGGCTTGGAAGAACGAAACACGAGGTCTGAAGCATGTTGAATTGGGCTTAGTTTTATTTATTTATTTTTTTTTTCAAGTTTTTAGTAAAAGAAAGAAAAACATGGTCCGGAGCATGTTGGATGGTGCTTAATTTTGATAGAAAGAACGTAAAAAGTAGTTTGTAGCATTGGAGAAGGTGCTTAATTTTGCTGGGAAGAACGTAAAAAGTAGTCCGGAGCATTGTGGATGGTGCTTACCTTTGCTTGGAAGAACGACAAACATGGTCTGAAATATGTTGAATTTGGCTTAGTTTTATTTATTTTTTTTTTTTTATGTGTTTAGTTAAAGAAAGAAAAACATGGTCCGGAGCATGTTGGATGGTACTTAATTTTGCTAGAAAGAACGTAAAAAGTAGTTTGTAGCATTGGAGAAGGTGCTTAATTTTGCTGGGAAGAACGTTAAAAGTAATCCAGAGCATTGTGGATGGTGCTTACCTCTGCTTGGAAGAACGAAAACCATGGTCTGAAGCATGTTGAATTGGGCTCAGTTTTATTTATTTATTTTTTTCTTTTTAGTTTTTAGTTAAAGAAAGAAAAACATGGTCCGGAGCATGTTGGATGGTGCCTAATTTTGCTAGAAAGAACGTAAAAAGTAGTCTGTAGCATTGGAGAAGGTGCTTCATTTTGCTGGGAAGAACGTTAAAAGTAATCCTGAGCATTGTGGATGGTGCTTACCTCTGCTTGGAAGAACCAAAAACATGGTCTGAAGCATGTTGAATTGGGCTTAGTTTTATTTATTTTTTTTTTTTTTTAAGTTTTCAGTTAAAGAAAGAAAAACATGGTCCGGAGCATGTTGGATGGTGCTTAATTTTGCTAGAAAGAACGTAAAAAGTAGTCTGTAGCATTGGAGAAGGAGCTTCATTTTGCTGGGAAGAACTTTAAAAGTAATCCGGAGCATTGTGGATGGTGCTTACCTCTGCTTGGAAGAACGAAAACCATGGTCTGAAGCATGTTGAATTGGGCTCAGTTTTATTTATTTATTTTTTTCTTTTTAGTTTTTAGTTAAAGAAAGAAAAACATGGTTCGGAGCATGTTGGATGGTGCTTAATTTTGCTAGAAAGAACGTAAAAAGTAGTCTGTAGCATTGGAGAAGGTGCTTCATTTTGCTGGGAAGAACTTTAAAAGTAATCCGGAGCATTGTGGATGGTGCTTACCTCTGCTTGGAAGAACGAAAACCATGGTCTGAAGCATGTTGAATTGGGCTTAGTTTTATTTATTTATTTTTTTTTTCTTTTTAGTTTTTAGTTAAAGAAAGAAAAACATGGTCCGGAGCATGTTGGATGGTGCTTAATTTTGCTAGAAAGAACGTAAAAAGTAGTCTGTAGCATTGAAGAAGGTGCTTCATTTTGCTGGGAAGAACGTTAAAAGTAGTCCGGAGCATTGTGGATGGTGTTTACCTCTGCTTGGAAGAACGAAAACCATGGTCTGAAGCATGTTGAATTGGGCTCAGTTTTATTTATTTATTTTTTTCTTTTTAGTTTTTAGTTAAAGAAAGAAAAACATGGTCCGAAGCATGTTGGATGGTGCTTAATTTTGCTAGAAAGAACGTAAAAAGTAGTCTGTAGCATTGAAGAAGGTGCTTCATTTTGCTGGGAAGAACGTTAAAAGTAGTCCGGAGCATTGTGGATGGTGCTTACCTCTGCTTAGAAGAACGAAAACCATGGTCTGAAGCATGTTGAATTGGGCTTAGTTTTATTTATTTATTTTTTCTTTTTAGTTTTTAGTTAAAGAAAGAAAAACATGGTCCGGAGCATGTTGGATGGTGCTTAATTTTGCTAGAAAGAACGTAAAAAGTAGTCTGTAGCATTGAAGAAGGTGCTTCATTTTGCTGGGAAGAACGTTAAAAGTAGTCCGGAGCATTGTGGATGGTGTTTACCTCTGCTTGGAAGAACGAAAACCATGGTCTGAAGCATGTTGAATTGGGCTCAGTTTTATTTATTTATTTTTTTCTTTTTAGTTTTTAGTTAAAGAAAGAAAAACATGGTCCGAAGCATGTTGGATGGTGCTTAATTTTGCTAGAAAGAACGTAAAAAGTAGTCTCTAGCATTGGAGAAGGTGCTTAATTTTGCTTGGAAGAACGTAAAAAGTAGTCCGGAGCATTGTGGTTGGTGTTTACCTCTGCTTGGAAGAACCAAAAACATGGTCTGAAGCATGTTGAATTGGGCTAAGTTTTATTTATTTATTTTTTCTTTTTAGTTTTTAGTTAAAGAAAGAAAAACATGGTCCGGAGCATGTTGGATGGAGCTTAATTTTGCTTGAAAGAACGTAAAAAGTAGTCTCTAGCATTGGAGAAGGTGCTTAATTTTGCTTGGAAGAACGTAAAAAGAAGTCCGGAGCATTGTGGTTGGTGTTTACCTCTGCTTGGAAGAACCAAAAACATGGTCTAAAGCCTGTTGAATTGGGCTTAGTTTTATTTATATATTTTTCTTTTTTAGGTTTTTGTTAAAGAAAGAAAAACATGGTCCGGAGCATGTTGGATGGTGCTTAATTTTGCTAGAAAGAACGTAAAAAGTAGTCTGTAGCATTGAAGAAGGTGCTTCATTTTGCTGGGAAGAACGTTAAAAGTAGTCCGGAGCATTGTGGATGGTGCTTACCTCTGGTTGGAAGAACGAAAAACATGGTCTAAAGCCTGTTGAATTGGGCTTAGTTTTATTTATTTTTTTTTTTTTTAAGTTTTTAGTTAAAGAAAGAAAAACATGGTCCGGAGCATGTTGGATGGTGCTTAATTTTGCTAGAAAGAACGTAAAAAGTAGTCTGTAGCATTGGAGAAGGTGCTTCATTTTGCTGGGAAGAACTTTAAAAGTAATCCTGAGCATTGTGGATGGTGCTTACCTCTGCTTGGAAGAACCAAAAACATGGTCTGAAGCATGTTGAATTGGGCTTAGTTTTATTTATTTTTTTTTTTTTTAAGTTTTCAGTTAAAGAAAGAAAAACATGGTCCGGAGCATGTTGGATGGTGCTTAATTTTGCTAGAAAGAACGTAAAAAGTAGTCTGTAGCATTGAAGAAGGTGCTTCATTTTGCTGGGAAGAACTTTAAAAGTAATCCGGAGCATTGTGGATGGTGCTTACCTCTGCTTGGAAGAACGAAAACCATGGTCTGAAGCATGTTGAATTGGGCTCAGTTTTATTTATTTATTTTTTTCTTTTTAGTTTTTAGTTAAAGAAAGAAAAACATGGTCCGGAGCATGTTGGATGGTGCCTAAATTTGCTAGAAAGAACGTAAAAAGTAGTCTGTAGCATTGGAGAAGGTGCTTAATTTTGCTGGGAAGAACGTTTTAAGTAGTCCGGAGCATTGTGGATGGTGCTTACCTTTGCTTGGAAGAACGAGAAACGTGGTCTGAAGCATGTTGAATTGGGCTTAGCTTTATTTATTTTTTTTTTTTATGTGTTTAGTTAAAGAAAGAAAAACATGGTCCGGAGCATGTTGGATGGTGCTTAATTTTGCTAGAAAGAACGTAAAAAGTCGTTTGTAGCATTGGAGAAGGTGCTTAATTTTGCTGGGAAGAACGTTTTAAGTAGTCCGGAGCATTGTGGATGGTGCTTACCTCTGCTTGGAAGCACCAAAAACATGGTCTGAAGCATGTTGAATTGGGCTTAGTTTTATTTATTTTTTTTTTTTTTTAAGTTTTCAGTTAAAGAAAGAAAAACATGGTCCGAAGCATGTTGGATGGTGCTTAATTTTGCTAGAAAGAACGTAAAAAGTAGTCTCTAGCATTGGAGAAGGTGCTTCATTTTGCTGGGAAGAACGTTAAAAGTAATCCTGAGCATTGTGGATGGTGCTTACCTCTGCTTGGAAGAACCAAAAACATGGTCTGAAGAATGTTGAATTGGGTTTAGTTTTATTTATTTTTTTTTTTTTTAAGTTTTCAGTTAAAGAAAGAAAAACATGGTCCGGAGCATGTTGGATGGTGCTTAATTTTGCTAGAAAGAACGTAAAAAGTAGTCTGTAGCATTGGAGAAGGTGCTTCATTTCGCTGGGAAGAACTTTAAAAGTAATCCGGAGCATTGTGGATGGTGCTTATCTTTGCTTGGAAGAACGAAAACCATGGTCTGAAGCATGTTGAATTGGGCTTAGTTTTATTTATTTATTTTTTTTTTCTTTTTAGTTTTTAGTTCAAGAAAGAAAAACATGGTCCGGAGCATGTTGGATGGTGCCTAATTTTGCTAGAAAGAACGTAAAACGTAGTCTGTAGCATTGGAGAAGGTGCTTCATTTTGCTGGGAAAAACGTTAAAAGTAATCCTGAGCATTGTGGATGGTGCTTACCTCTGCTTGGAAGAACCAAAAACATGGTCTGAAGAATGTTGAATTGGGCTTAGTTTTATTTATTTTTTTTTTCTTTTTAGTTTTTAGTTAAAGAAAGAAAAACATGGTCCGGAGCATGTTGGATGGTGCTTAATTTTGCTTGAAAGAACGTAAAAAGTAGTCTGTAGCATTGAAGAAGGTGCTTCATTTTGCTGGGAAGAACGTAAAAAGTAGTCCGGAGCATTGTGGATGGTGCTTACCTCTGCTTAGAAGAACGAAAACCATGGTCTGAAGCATGTTGAATTGGGCTTAGTTTTGTTTATTTATTTTTTCTTTTTAGTTTTTAGTTAAAGAAAGAAAAACATGGTCCGGAGCATGTTGGATGGTGCTTAATTTTGCTTGAAAGAACGTAAAAAGTAGTCTCTAGCATTGGAGAAGGTGCTTAATTTTGCTTGGAAGAACGTAAAAAGAAGTCCGGAGCATTGTGGTTGGTGTTTACCTCTGCTTGGAAGAACCAAAAACATGGTCTGAAGCATGTTGAATTGGGCTTAGTTTTATTTATTTATTTTTTCTTTTTAGTTTTTAGTTAAAGAAAGAAAAACATGGTCCGGAGCATGTTGGATGGTGCTTAATTTTGCTTGAAAGAACGTAAAAAGTAGTCTCTAGCATTGGAGAAGGTGCTTAATTTTGCTTGGAAGAACGTTAAAAGTAATCCAGAGCATTGTGGATGGTGCTTACCTCTGCTTGGAAGAACGAAAAACATGGTCTAAAGCCTGTTGAATTGGGCTCAGTTTTATTTATTTATTTTTTTCTTTTTAGTTTTTAGTTAAAGAAAGAAAAACATGGTCCGAAGCATGTTGGATGGTGCTTAATTTTGCTAGAAAGAACGTAAAAAGTAGTCTGTAGCATTGGAGAAGGTGCTTCATTTTGCTGGGAAGAACGACAAACATGGTCTGAAGCATGTTGAATTGGGCTTAGTTTTATTTATTTTTTTTTTAAGTTTTTAGTTAAAGAAAGAAAAACATGGTCCAGAGCATGTTGGATGGAGCTTAATTTTGCTTGAAAGAACGTAAAAAGTAGTCACTAGCATTGGAGAAGGTGCTTAATTTTGCTTGGAAGAACGTAAAAAGAAGTCCGGAGCATTGTGGTTGGTGTTTACCTCTGCTTGGAAGAACGAAAAACATGGTCTAAAGCCTGTTGAATTGGGCTTAGTTTTATTTATATATTTTTCTTTTTTAGGTTTTAGTTAAAGAAAGAAAAACATGGTCCGGAGCATGTTGGATGGTGCTTAATTTTGCTAGAAAGAACGTAAAAAGTAGTCTGTAGCATTGAAGAAGGTGCTTCATTTTGCTGGGAAGAACGTTAAAAGTAGTCCGGAGCATTGTGGATGGTGCTTACCTCTGCTTGGAAGAACGAAAAACATGGTCTGAAGCATGTTGAATTGGGCTTAGTTTTATTTATTTATTTTTTCTTTTTAGTTTTTAGTTAAAGAAAGAAAAACATGGTCCGGAGCATGTTGGATGGAGCTTAATTTTGCTTGAAAGAACGTAAAAAGTAGTCACTAGCATTGGAGAAGGTGCTTAATTTTGCTTGGAAGAACGTAAAAAGAAGTCCGGAGCATTGTGGTTGGTGTTTACCTCTGCTTGGAAGAACGAAAAACATGGTCTAAAGCCTGTTGAATTGGGCTCAGTTTTATTTATTTATTTTTTTCTTTTTAGTTTTTAGTTAAAGAAAGAAAAACATGGTCCGAAGCATGTTGGATGGTGCTTAATTTTGCTAGAAAGAACGTAAAAAGTAGTCTGTAGCATTGGAGAAGGTGCTTCATTTTGCTGGGAAGAACGTTAAAAGTAGTCCGGAGCATTGTGGATGGTGCTTACCTCTGCTTGGAAGAACGAAAAACATGGTCTGAAGCATGTTGAATTGGGCTTAGTTTTATTTATTTATTTTTTCTTTTTAGTTTTTAGTTAAAGAAAGAAAAACATGGTCCGGAGCATGTTGGATGGAGCTTAATTTTGCTTGAAAGAACGTAAAAAGTAGTCTGTAGCATTGAAGAAGGTGCTTTTTTTTGCTGGGAAGAACGTTAAAAGTAGTCCGGAGCATTGTGGATGGTGCTTACCTCTGCTTGGAAGAACGAAAACCATGGTCTGAAGCATGTTGAATTGGGCTTAGTTTTATTTATATATTTTTTTCTTTTTAGGTTTTAGTTAAAGAAAGAAAAACATGGTCCGAAGCATGTTGGATGGTGCTTAATTTTGCTAGAAAGAACGTAAAAAGTAGTCTGTAGCATTGAAGAAGGTGCTTCATTTTGCTGGGAAGAACGTTAAAAGTCATCCTGAGCATTGTGGATGGTGCTTACCTCTGCTTGGAAGCACCAAAAACATGGTCTGAAGCATGTTGAATTGGGCTTAGTTTTATTTATTTTTTTTTTTTTTTAAGTTTTCAGTTAAAGAAAGAAAAACATGGTCCGAAGCATGTTGGATGGTGCTTAATTTTGCTAGAAAGAACGTAAAAAGTAGTCTCTAGCATTGGAGAAGGTGCTTCATTTTGCTTGGAAGAACGTTAAAAGTAATCCTGAGCATTGTGGATGGTGCTTACCTCTGCTTGGAAGAACCAAAAACATGGTCTGAAGCATGTTGAATTGGGCTTAGTTTTATTTATTTATTTTTTTCTTTTTAGTTTTTAGTTAAAAAAAGAAAAACATGGTCCGGAGCATGTTGGATGGAGCTTAATTTTGCTTGAAAGAACGTAAAAAGTAGTCTCTAGCATTGGAGAAGGTGCTTAATTTTGCTTGGAAGAACGTAAAAAGAAGTCCGGAGCATTGTGGTTGGTGTTTACCTCTGCTTGGAAGAACGAAAAACATGGTCTAAAGCCTGTTGAATTGGGCTTAGTTTTATTTATATATTTTTCTTTTTTAGGTTTTAGTTGAAGAAAGAAAAACATGGTCCGGAACATGTTGGATGGTGCTTAATTTTGCTAGAAAGAACGTAAAAAGTAGTCTGAAGCATTGGAGAAGGTGCTTCATTTTGCTGGGAAGAACGTTAAAAGTAGTCCGGAGCATTGTGGATGGTGCTTACCTCTGCTTGGAAGAACGAAAAACATGGTCTGAAGCATGTTGAATTGGGCTTAGTTTTATTTATTTATTTTTTTCTTTTTAGTTTTTAGTTAAAAAAAGAAAAACATGGTCCGGAGCATGTTGGATGGAGCTTAATTTTGCTTGAAAGAACGTAAAAAGTAGTCTCTAGCATTGGAGAAGGTGCTTAATTTTGCTGGGAAGAACGTTAAAAGTAGTCCGGAGCATTGTGTATGGTGCTTACCTCTGCTTGGAAGAACGAAAACCATGGTCTGAAGCATGTTGAATTGGGCTTAGTTTTATTTATTTATTTTTTTCTTTTTTAGTTTTTAGTTAAAGAAAGAAAAACATGGTCCGGAGCATGTTGGATGGTGCTTAATTTTGCTAGAAAGAACGTAAAAAGTAGTTTGTTGCATTGGAGAAGGTGCTTAATTTTGCTGGGAAGAACGTTAAAAGTAGTCCGGAGCATTGTGGATGGTGCTTACCTCTGCTTGGAAGAACCAAAAACATGGTCTGAAGCATGTTGAATTGGGCTTAGTTTTATTTATTTATTTTTTTTTAAGGTTTTAGTTGAAGAAAGAAAAACATGGTCCGGAACATGTTGGATGGTGCTTAATTTTGCTAGAAAGAACGTAAAAAGTAGTCTGAAGCATTGGAGAAGGTGCTTCATTTTGCTGGGAAGAACGTTAAAAGTAGTCCGGAGCATTGTGTATGGTGCTTACCTCTGCTTGGAAGAACGAAAACCATGGTCTGAAGCATGTTGAATTGGGCTTAGTTTTATTTATTTATTTTTTTCTTTTTTAGGTTTTAGTTGAAGAAAGAAAAACATGGTCCGGAGCATGTTGGATGGTGCTTAATTTTGCTAGAAAGAACGTAAAAAGTAGTTTGTAGCATTGGAGAAGGTGCTTAATTTTGCTGGGAAGAACGTAAAAAGTAGTCCGGAGCATTGTGGATGGTGCTTACCTCTGCTTGGAAGAACGAAATACATGGTCTGAAGCATGTTGAATTGGGCTTAGTTTTATTTATTTATTTTTTTTTAAGTTTTTAGTTGAAGAAAGAAAAACATGGTCCGGAGCATGTTGGATGGTGCTTAATTTTGCTAGAAAGAACGTAAAAGGTAGTCTGTAGCATTGGAGAAGGTGCATAATTTTGCTGGGAAGAACGTTAAAAGTAGTCCGGAGCATTGTGGATGGTGCTTACCTTTGCTTGGAAGAACGAAATACAGTGTCTGAAGCATGTTGAATTGGGCTTAGTTTTATATATTTATTTTTTTTTAAGTTTTTAGTTAAAGAAAGAAAAACATGGTCCGGAGCATGTTGGATGGTGCTTAATTTTGCTAGAAAGAACGTAAAAAGTAGTTTGTAGCATTGGAGAAGGTGCTTAATTTTGCTGGGAAGAACGTAAAAAGTAGTTCGGAGCATTGTGGATGGTGCTTACGTTTGCTTGGAAGAACGAAACACGAGGTCTGAAGCATGTTGAATTGGGCTTAGTTTTATTTATTTATTTTTTTTTAAGTTTTTAGTTAAAGAAAGAAAAACATGGTCCGGAGCATGTTGGATGGTGCTTAATTTTGCTAGAAAGAACGTAAAAAGTAGTTTGTAGCATTGGAGAAGGTGCTTAATTTTGCTGGGAAGAACGTAAAAAGTAGTCCGGAGCATTGTGGAAGGTGCTTACGTTTGCTTGGAAGAACGAAACACGAGGTCTGAAGCATGTTGAATTGGGCTTAGTTTTATTTATTTATTTTTTTTTAAGTTTTTAGTTAAAGAAAGAAAAACATGGTCCGGAGCATGTTGAATGGTGCTTAATTTTGCTAGAAAGAACGTAAAAAGTAGTTTGTAGCATTGGAGAAGGTGCTTAATTTTGCTGGGAAGAACGTAAAAAGTAGTCCGGAGCATTGTGGATGGTGCTTACGTTTGCTTGGAAGAACGAAACACGAGGTCTGAAGCATGTTGAATTGGGCTTAGTTTTATTTATTTATTTTTTTTTAAGTTTTTAGTTAAAGAAAGAAAAACATGGTCCGGAGCATGTTGGATGGTGCTTAATTTTGCTAGAAAGAACGTAAAAAGTAGTTTGTAGCATTGGAGAAGGTGCTTAATTTTGCTGGGAAGAACGTTTTAAGTAGTCCGGAGCATTGTGGATGGTGCTTACCTTTGCTTGGAAGAACGAAACACGAGGTCTGAAGCATGTTGAATTGGGCTTAGTTTTATTTATTTTTTTTTTTTTTAAGGTTTTAAATAAAGAAAGAAAAACATGGTCCGGAGCATGTTGGATGGTGCTTAATTTTGCTAGAAAGAACGTAAAAGGTAGTTTGTAGCATTGGAGAAGGTACTTAATTTTGCTGGGAAGAACGTTAAAAGTAGTCCGGAGCAATGTGGATGGTGCTTACCTTTGCTTGGAAGAACGTAAAAAGTAGTCTGGAGCATTGTGGATGGTGCTTACCTTTGCTTGGAAGAACGTAAAAAGTAGTCTGGAGCATTGGAGAAGGTGCTTAATTTTGCTAGAAAGAACGTAAAAGGTAGTTTGTAGCATTGGAGAAGGTGCTTAATTTTGCTGGGAAGAATGTAAAAAGTAGTCCGGAGCATTGTAGATGGTGCTTACCTTTGCTTGGAAGAACGAAAAACATGGTCTGAATCATGTTGAATAGGGCTTAGTTTTATTTATTTATTTTTTTTTTAAGGTTTTAGCTAAAGAAAGAAAAACATGGTCCGGAGCATGTTGGATGGTGCTTAATTTTGCTAGAAAGAACGTAAAAAGTAGTTTGTAGCATTGGAGAAGGTGCTTAATTTTGCTGGGAAGAACGTAAAAAGTAGTCCGGAGCATTGTGGATGGTGCTTACCTTTGCTTGGAAGAACGAAAAACATGGTCTGAATCTTGTTGAATTGTGCTTAGTTTTATTTATTTATTTTTTTTTTAAGGTTTTAAAAAAAAAAAGAAAAACATGGTCCGGAGCATGTTGGATGGTGCTTAATTTTGCTAGAAAGAGCGTAAAAAGTAGTTTGTAGCATTGGAGAGGGTGCTTAATTTTGCTGGGAAGAACGTAAAAAGTAGTCCGGAGCATTGTGGAAGGTGCTTACGTTTGCTTGGAAGAACGAAACACGAGGTCTGAAGCATGTTGAATTGGGCTTAGTTTTCTTTATTTATTTTTTTTTAAGTTTTTAGCTAAAGAAAGAAAAACATGGTCCGGAGCATGTTGGATGGTGCTTAATTTTGCTAGAAAGAACGTAAAAAGTAGTTTCTAGCATTGGAGAAGGTGCTTTTTTTTGCTGGGAAGAACGTAAAAAGTAGTCCAGAGCATTGTGGATGGTGCTAACCTTTGCTTGGAAGAACGAAACACGAGGTCTGAAGCATGTTGAATTGGGCTTAGTTTTCTTTATTTATTTTTTTTTAAGGTTTTAAATAAAGAAAGAAAAACATGGTCCGGAGCATGTTGGATGGTGCTTAATTTTGCTAGAAAGAACGTAAAAAGTAGTTTGTAGCATTGGAGAAGGTGCTTAATTTTGCTGGGAATAACGTTAAAAGTAGTCCGGAGCATTGTGAATGGTGCTTACCTTTGCTTGGAAATACGAAACAACGTGGTCTGAAACATGTTGAATCGGGCTTAAATTTTATTTTTTTATTAATTTATGTTTTTAGTTAAAGAAAGAAAAACGTAGTCCGGATCATGCTGGATGGTGCTTGATTTTGCTGGGAAGAAAGTGAATAGTAGTCTGGAGCATTGGAGAAGGTGCTTAATTTTGCTGGGAAGAACGTAAAAAGTAGTCCGGAGCATTGTGAATGGTGCTTACCTTTGCTTGGAAATACGAAAAAACGTGGTCTGAAGCATGTTGAATCGGGCTTAGTTTTTATTTTTTTATTAATTTAAGTTTTTAGTTAAAGAAAGAAAACGTAGTCCGGATCATGCTGGATGGTGCTTAATTTTGCTGGGAAGAAAGTGAAAAGTAGTCTGGAGCATTGAAGAAGGTGCTTAATTTTGCTGGGAAGAACGTTAAAAGTAGTCCGGAGCATTGTGAATGGTGCTTACCTTTGCTTGGAAATACGAAACAACGTGGGCTGAAGCATGTTGAATCGGGCTTAGTTTTTATTTTTTTTTTAATTTAAGTTTTTAGTTAAAGAAAGAAAAACTAAGTCCGGATCATGCTGGATGGTGCTTAATTTTGCTGGGAAGAAAGTGAATAGTAGTCTAGAGCATTGGGGAAGGTGCTTAATTTTGCTGGGAAGAACGTTTAAAGTAGTCCGGAGCATTGTGAATGGTGCTTACCGTTGCTTGGAAAAACGAAACAACGTGGTCTGAAGCATGTTGAATCGAGCTAAGTTTTTATTTTTTTTCAATTTAAGTTTTTAGTTGAAGAAAGAAAAACGTAGTCCGGATCATGCTGGATGGTGCTTAATTTTGCTGGGAAGAAAGTGAATAGTAGTCTGGAGCATTGGGGAAGGTGCTTAATTTTGCTGGGAAGAACGTTTAAAGTAGTCCGGAGCATTGTGAATGGTGCTTACCTTTGCTTGGAAATTCGAAACAACGTGGTCTGAAGCATGTTGAATCGGGCTTAGTTTTTATTTTTTTTTTAATTTAAGTTTTTAGTTGAAGAAAGAAAAACTTAGCCCGGATCATGCTGGATGGTGCTTAATTTTGCTGGGAAGAAAGTGAAAAGTAGTCTGGAGCATTGAAGAAGGTGCTTAATTTTGCTGGGAAGAACGTTAAAAGTAGTCCGGAGCATTGTGAATGGTGCTTACCTTTGCTTGGAAATACGAAACAACGTGGGCTGAAGCATTTTGAATTGGGCTTAGTTTTTATTTTTTTGAAATTTAAGTTTTAAGTTAAAGAAAGAAAAACGTAGTCCGGATCATGCTGGATGGTGCTTAATTTTGCTGGGAAGAAAGTGAAAAGTAGTCTGGAGCATTGAAGAAGGTGCTTAATTTTGCTGGGAAGAACGTTAAAAGTAGTCCGGAGCATTGTGAATGGTGCTTACCTTTGCTTGGAAATACGAAAAAACGTGGTCTGAAGCATGTTGAATCGGGCTTAGTTTTTATTTTTTTATTAATTTAAGTTTTTAGTTAAAGAAAGAAAAACTAAGTCCGGATCATGCTGGATGGTGCTTAATTTTGCTGGGAAGAAAGTGAATAGTAGTCTGGAGCATTGGGGAAGGTGCTTAATTTTGCTTGGAAGAACGTAAAAAGTAGTCCGGAGCATTGTGAATGGTGCTTACCTTTGCTTGGAAATTCGAAACAACGTGGTCTGAAGCATGTTGAATCGGGCTTAGTTTTTATTTTTTTTTTAATTTAAGTTTTTAGTTAAAGAAAGAAAAACTTAGCCCGGATCATGCTGGATGGTGCTTAATTTTGCTGGGAAGAAAGTGAAAAGTAGTCTGGAGCATTGAAGAAGGTGCTTAATTTTGCTGGGAAGAACGTTAAAAGTAGTCCGGAGCATTGTGAATGGTGCTTACCTTTGCTTGGAAATACGAAACAACGTGGGCTGAAGCATTTTGAATTGGGCTTAGTTTTTATTTTTTTGAAATTTAAGTTTTAAGTTAAAGAAAGAAAAACGTAGTCCGGATCATGCTGGATGGTGCTTAATTTTGCTGGGAAGAAAGTGAAAAGTAGTCTGGAGCATTGGAGAAGGTGCTTAATTTTGCTGGGAAGAACGTTAAAAGTAGTCCGGAGCATTGTGAATGGTGCTTACCTTTGCTTGGAAAAACGAAACAACGTGGTCTGAAGCATGTTGAATCGGGCTTAGTTTTTATTTTTTTTAAGTTTAAGTTTTAAGTTAAAGAAAGAAAAACGAAAGTCTGGATCATGCTGGAAGGTGCTTAATTTTGCTGGGAAGAAAGTGAATAGTAGTCTGGAGCATTGGGGAAGGTGCTTAATTTTGCTGGGAAGAACGTAAAAAGTAGTCCGGAGCATTGTGAATGGTGCTTACCTTTGCTTGGAAATTCGAAACAACGTGGTCTGAAGCATGTTGAATCGGGCTTAGTTTTTATTTTTTTTTTAATTTAAGTTTTTAGTTAAAGAAAGAAAAACTTAGCCCGGATCATGCTGGATGGTGCTTAATTTAGCTGGGAAGAAAGTGAATAGTAGTCTGGAGCATTGGGCAAGGTGCTTAATTTTGCTGGGAAGAACGTTAAAAGTAGTCCGGAGCATTGTGAATGGTGCTTACCTTTGCTTGGAAATACGAAACAACGTGGTCTGAAGCATGTTGAATCGGGCTTAGTTTTTATTTTTTTTAAATTTAAGTTTTAAGTTAAAGAAAGAAAAACGTAGTCCGGATCATGCTGGATGGTGCTTAATTTTGCTGGGAAGAAAGTGAATAGTAGTCTGGAGCATTGGAGAAGGTGCTTAATTTTGCTGGGAAGAACGTAAAAAGTAGTCCGGAGCATTGTGAATGGTGCTTACCTTTGCTTGGAAAAACGAAACAACGTGGTCTGAAGCATGTTGAATCGGGCTTAGTTTTTATTTTTTTTAAATTTAAGTTTTAAGTTAAAGAAAGAAAAACGTAGTCAGGATCATGCTGGATGGTGCTTAATTTTGCTGGGAAGAAAGTGAAAAGTAGTCTGGAGCATTGAAGAAGGTGCTTAATTTTGCTGGGAATAACGTTAAAAGTAGTCCGGAGCATTGTGAATGGTGCTTACCTTTGCTTGGAAATACGAAACAACGTGGTCTGAAGCATGTTGAATCGGGCTTAGTTTTTATTTTTTTTAAATTTAAGTTTTAATTTAAAGAAAGAAAAACGTAGTCTGGATCATGCTGGATGGTGCTTAATTTTGCTGGGAAGAAAGTGAAAAGTAGTCTGGAGCATTGAAGAAGGTGCTTAATTTTGCTGGGAATAACGTTAAAAGTAGTCCGGAGCATTGTGAATGGTGCTTACCTTTGCTTGGAAATACGAAACAACGTGGTCTGAAGCATGTTGAATCGGGCTTAGTTTTTATTTTTTTTTTAATTTAAGTTTTAAGTTAAAGAAAGAAAAACTAAGTCCGGATCATGCTGGATGGTGCTTAATTTAGCTGGGAAGAAAGTGAATAGTAGTCTGGAGCATTGGAGAAGGTGCTTAATTTTGCTGGGAAGAACGTTAAAAGTAGTCCGGAGCATTGTGAATGGTGCTTACCTTTGCTTGGAAAAACGAAACAACGTGGTCTGAAGCATGTTGAATCGGGCTTAGTTTTTATTTTTTTTAAATTTAAGTTTTTAGTTAAAGAATGAAAAACGTAGTCCGGATCATGCTGGATGGTGCTTAATTTTGCTGGGAAGAAAGTGAAAAGTAGTCTGGAGCATTGAAGAAGCTGCTTAATGTTGCCGGGAAGAACGTTAAAAGTAGTCCGGAGCATTGTGAATGGTGCTTACCTTTGCTTGGAAAAACGAAACAACGTGGTCTGAAGCATGTTGAATCGGGCTTAGTTTTTATTTTTTTTAAATTTAAGTTTTGAGTTAAAGAAAGAAAAACGTAGTCTGGATCATGCTGGATGGTGCTTAATTTTGCTGGGAAGAAAGTGAAAAGTAGTCTGGAGCATTGAAGAAGCTGCTTAATGTTGCCGGGAAGAACGTTAAAAGTAGTCCGGAGCATTGTGAATGGTGCTTACCTTTGCTTGGAAAAACGAAACAACGTGGTCTGAAGCATGTTGAATCGGGCTTAAATTTTATTTTTTTTAAATTTAAGTTTTAAGTTAAAGAAAGAAAAACGTAGTCTGGATCATGCTGGATGGTGCTTAATTTAGCTGGGAAGAAAGTGAATAGTAGTCTGGAGCATTGGAGAAGGTGCTTAATTTTGCTTGGAAGAACGTTAAAAGTAGTCTGGAGCATTGTGGATGGTGCTTACCTTTGCTTGGAAATACGGAACAACGTGGTCTGAAGCATGTTGAATCGGGCTTAGTTTTTATTTTTTTTAAATTTAAGTTTTTAGTTAAAGAAAGAAAAACATGTTCCGGATCATGCTGGATGGTGCTTAATTTAGCTGGGAAGAAAGTGAATAGTAGTCTGTAGCATTGGAGAAGGTGCTTAATTTTGCTGGGAAGAACGTTAAAAGTAGTCCGGAGCATTGTGAATGGTGCTTACCTTTGCTTGGAAATACGAAACAACGTGGTCTGAAGCATGTTGAATCGGGCTTAGTTTTTATTTTTTTATTAATTTAAGTTTTTAGTTAAAGAAAGAAAAACGTAGTCCGGATCATGCTGGATGGTGCTTAATTTTGCTGGGAAGAAAGTGAATAGTAGTCTGGAGCATTGGAGAAGGTGCTTAATTTTGCTAGGAATAACGTTAAAAGTAGTCCGGAGCATTGTGGATGGTGCTTACCTTTGCTTGGAAATACGGAACAACGTGGTCTGAAACATGTTGAAATGGGGTTAGTTTTTTTTTTTTTATTAATTTAAGTTTTTAGTTAAAGAAAGAAAAACGTAGTCTGGATCATGCTGGATGGTGCTTAATTTTGCTGGGAAGAAAGTGATTAGTAGTCTGGAGCATTGGAGAAGGTGCTTAATTTTGCTGGGAAGAACGTTAAAAGTAGTCCGGAGCATTGTGGATGGTGCTTACCTTTGCTTGGAAATACGGAACAACGTGGTCTGAAGCATGTTGAATCGGGCTTAGTTTTTATTTTTTTATTAATTTAAGTTTTTAGTTAAAGAAAGAAAAACATGTTCCGGATCATGCTGGATGGTGCTTAATTTTGCTGGGAAGAAAGTGAATAGTAGTCTGGAGCATTGAAGAAGGTGCTTAATTTTGCCGGGAAGAACGTTAAAAGTAGTCCGGAGCATTGTTTATGGTGCTTACCTTTGCTTGGAAAAACGAAACAACGTGGTCGGAAGCATGTTGAATTGGGGTTAGTTTTTATTTTTATTAAATTTAAGTTTTTAGTTGAAGAAAGAAAAACGTAGTCTGGATCATGCTGGATGGTGCCTAATTTTACTGGGAAGAAAGTGAATAGTAGTCTGGAGCATTGGAGAAGGTGCTTAATTTTGCTGGGAAGAACGTTAAAAGTAGTCCGGAGCATTGTTTATGGTGCTTACCTTTGCTTGGAAGAACGAAAAACGTGGTCTGAAGCATGTTGAATTGGGCTTAGTTTTATTTATTTATTTTTTTTTAAGTTTTAAGTTAAAGAAAGAAAAACATGGTCCGGAGCATGTTGGATGGTGCTTAATTTTGCTGGGAAGAACGTTAAAAGTAGTCCGGAGCATTGTAGATGGTGCTTACCTTTGCTTGGAAGAACGAAAAACATGGTCTGAAGCATGTTGAATTGGGCTTAGTTTTATTTATTTATTTTTTTTTAAGTTTTTACTTAAAGAAAGAAAAACATGGTCCGGAGCATGTTGGATGGTGCTTAATTTTGCTAGAAAGAACGTAAAAAGTAGTTTGTAGCATTGGAGAAGGTGCTTAATTTTGCTGGGAAGAACGTTTTAAGTAGTCCGGAGCATTGTAGATGGTGCTTACCTTTGCTTGGAAGAACGAAAAACGTGGTCTGAAGCATGTTGAATTGGGCTTAGTTTTATTTATTTATTTTATTTTAAGTTTTTAGTTAAAGAAAGAAAAACATGTTCCGGAGCATGTTGGATGGTGCTTAATTTTGCTAGAAGGAACGTAAAAAGTAGTTTGTAGCATTGGAGAAGGTGCTTAATTTTGCAGGGTAGAACGTTGAAAGTAGTCCGGAGCATTGTAGATGGTGGTAACCTTTGCTTTGAAATACGAAACAACGTGGTCTGAAGCATGTTGAATTGGGTTTAGTTTTAATTATTTTTTAATTTAAGTTTTTAGTTGAAGAAAGAAAAACGTAGTCTGGATCTTGCTGGATGGTGCTTAATTTTGCTGGGAAGAAAGTGAATAGTAGTCTGGAGCATTGGAGCAGGTGCTTAATTTTGCTGGGAAGAACGTTTTAAGTAGTCCGGAGCATTGTAGATGGTGCTTACCTTTGCTTGGAAGAACGAAAAACATGGTCTGAAGCATGTTGAATTGGGCTTAGTTTTATTTATTTATTTTATTTTAAGTTTTTAGTTAAAGAAAGAAAAACATGGTCCGGAGCATGTTGGATGGTGCTTAATTTTGCTAGAAAGAACGTAAACAGTAGTCTGTAGCATTGAAGAAGGTGCTTCATTTTGCTGGGAAGAACGTTTTAAGTAGTCCGGAGCATTGTGGATGGTGCTTACTTTTGCTTGGAAGAACGACAAACATGGTCTGAAGCATGTTGAATTGTGCTTAGTTTTATTTATTTATTTTATTTTAAGTTTTTAGTCAAAGAAAGAAAAACATGTTCCGGAGCATGTTGGATGGTGCTTAATTTTGCTAGAAAGAACGTAAAAAGTAGTTTGTAGCATTGGAGAAGGTGCTTCATTTTGCTGGGAAGAACGTTTTAAGTAGTCCGGAGCATTGTGGATGGTGCTTACTTTTGCTTGGAAGAACGACAAACATGGTCTGAAGCATGTTGAATTGGGCTTAGTTTTATTTATTTATTTTATTTTAAGTTTTTAGTTAAAGAAAGAAAAATATGTTCCGGAGAATGTTGGATGGTGCTTACTTTTGCTGGGAAGAACGTAAAAAGCAGTCTGTAGCATTGGAGAAGGTGCTTATTTTTGCTGGGAAGAACGTTTTAAGTAGTCCGGAGCATTGTGGATGGTGCTTACCTTTGCTTGGAAGAACGACAAACATGGTCTGAAGCATGTTGAATTGGGCTTAGTTTTATTTATTTATTTTTTCTTTAAGTTTTTAGTTAAAGAAAGAAAAACATGGTCCAGAGCATGTTGGATGGTGCTTAATTTTGCTAGAAAGATCGTAAAAAGTAGTTTGTAGCATTGGAGAAGGTGCTTTATTTTGCTGGGAAGAACGTTTTAAGTAGTCCGGAGCATTGTGGATGGTGCTTACCTTTGCTTGGAAGAACGACAAACATGGTCTGAAGCATGTTGAATTGGGCTTAGTTTTATTTATTTATTTTTTCTTTAAGTTTTTAGTTAAAGAAAGAAAAACATGGTCCAGAGCATGTTGGATGGTGCTTAATTTTGCTAGAAAGAACGTAAAAAGTAGTTTGTAGCATTGGAGAAGGTGCTTAATTTTGCAGGGAAGAACGTTAAAAGTAGTCCGGAGCATTGTGGATGGTGCTTACCTTTGCTTGGAAGAACGAAAAACGTAGTCTGAAGCATGTTGAATTGGGCTTAGTTTTTATTTTTTTTTTAAATTAAGTTTTTAGTTAGAGAAAGAAAAACGTAGTCCGGATCATGTTGGATGGTGCTTAAATTTGCTGGGAAGAAAGTGAATAGTGGTCTGGAGCATTAAAGAAGGTGCTTAATTTTGCTGGTGAGAACGTAAAAAGAAGTTCGGAGCATTGTGGATGGTGCTTACCTTTGTTTGAAAATACGAAAAAACGTGGTCTGAAGCATGTTGAAATGGGCTTAGTTTTTATTTTTTTTTAAATTTAAGTTTTTCAATAAAGAAAGAAAAACGTAGTCCGGATCATGTTTGATGGTGCTTAATTTTGCTGGGAAGAAAGTGAATAGTAGTCTGTAGCATTGGAGAAGGTGCTTAAATTTGCTGGGAAGAAAGTGAATAGTGGTCTGGAGCATTGGAGAAGGTGCTTAATTTTGCTGGTGAGAACGTAAAAAGTAGTTCGGAGCATTGTGGATGGTGCTTACCTTTGTTTGAAAATACGAAAAAACGTGGTCTGAAGCATGTTGAATTGGGCTTAGTTTTTCTTTTATTTTATTTAAGTTTTAAGTTAAAGAAAGAAAAACGTAGTCCGGATCATGTTGGATGGTGCTTAAAGTTGCTGGGAAGAAAGTGAATAGTGGTCTGGAGCATTAAAGAAGTTGCTTAATTTTGCTGGTGAGAACGTAAAAAGTAGTTCGGAGCATTGTGGATGGTGCTTACCTTTGCTTGGAAATACGAAACAACGTGGTCTGAAGCATGTTGAATCGGGCTTAAATTTTATTTTTTTTAAATTTAAGTTTTTAGTTAAAGAATGAAAAACGTAGTCCGGATCATGCTGGATGGTGCTTAATTTTGCTGGGAAGAAAGTGAAAAGTAGTCTGGAGCATTGAAGAAGCTGCTTAATGTTGCCGGGAAGAACGTTAAAAGTAGTCCGGAGCATTGTGAATGGTGCTTACCTTTGCTTGGAAATACGAAACAACGTGGTCTGAAGCATGTTGAATCGGGCTTAGTTTTTAGTTTTTTTTAATTTAAGTTTTTAGTTAAAGAATGAAAAACGTAGTCCGGATCATGCTGGATGGTGCTTAATTTTGCTTGGAAGAAAGTGAAAAGTAGTATGGAGCATTGAAGAAGGTGCTTAATTTTGCTAGAAAGATCGTAAAAAGTAGTTTGTAGCATTGGAGAAGGTGCCTAATTTTGCTGGGAAGAACGTAAAAAGTAGTCCAGAGCATTGTGGATGGTGCTTACCTTTGCTAGGAAGAACAAAAAACGTGGTCTAAAGCATGTTGAATTGATCTAAAATTTTTTTTTTTTAAGTTTTTAGTTAAAGAAAGAAAATCGTAGTCCGGAGCATGTCGGATTGTTCTTTATTTTGCTTGGAAGAACATAAAAAGTAGTTTAGATCATTGGAGAAGGTGCTTAATTTTGCTTGGAAGAACGTAAAAAGTAGTCCGGAGCATTGTGGGTGGTGCTAACCTTTGCTTGGAAGAACAAAAAACGTGGTCTGAAGCATGTTGAATTGATCTAAAATTTTTGTTTTTTAAGTTTTTAGTTAAAGAAAGAAAATCGTAGTCCGGAGCATGTTGGATTGTTCTTTATTTTGCTTGGAAGAACGTAAAAAGTAGTCTAGAGCATTGGAGAAGGTGCTTAATTTTGCTTGGAAGAACGTAGATAGTAGTATGGAGCATTGTGGATGGTGCTTACCTTTGCTTGGAAGAACGAAAAACGTGGTCTGAAGCTTGTTGAAGTGGTCTAAGTTTTTATTTTAAGTTTTTAGTTAACGAAAGAAAAACGTAGTCCGGAGCATGTTGGATTGTTCTTTATTTTGCTTGGAAGAACGTAAAAAGTAGTATGGAGCATTGGAGAAGGTGCTTAATTTTGCTTGGAAGAACGTAAAAAGTAGTCTAGAGCATTGTGGATGGTGCTTACCTTTGCTTGGAAGAACAAAAAACGTAGTCTGAAGCATGTTGAATCGATCTAAATTTTTTTTATTTAAGTTTTTAGTTAAAGAAAGAAAATCGTAGTCCGGAGCATGTTGGATTGTTCTTTATTTTGCTTGGAAGAACGTAAAAAGTAGTCTAGAGCATTGGAGAAGGTGCTTAATTTTGCTTGGAAGAACGTAGATTGTAGTATGGAGCATTGTGGATGGTGCTTAACCTTGCTTGGAAGAACAAAAAACGTGGTCTGAAGCATGTTGAATTGATCTAAGTTTTTTTTTTTAAGTTTTTAGTAAACGAAAGAAAAACGTAGTCCGGAGCATGTTGGATGGTTCTTAATTTTGCTTGGAAGAACGTAAAAAGTAGTATGGAGCATTGGAGAAGGTGCTTAATTTTGCTTGGAAGAACGTAAAAAGTAGTCTAGAGCATTGTGGATGGTGCTTACCTTTGCTTGGAAGAACAAAAAACGTAGTCTGAAGCATGTTGAATCGATCTAAATTTTTTTTTTTTAAGTTTTTAGTTAAAGAAAGGAAATCGTAGTCCGGAGCATGTTGGATTGTTCTTTATTTTGCTTGGAAGAACGTAAAAAGTAGTATGGAGCATTGGAGAAGGTGCTTAATTTTGCTTGGAAGAACGTAGATTGTAGTATGGAGCATTGTGGATGGTGCTTACCCTTGCTTGGAAGAACAAAAAACGTGGTCTGAAGCATGTTGAATTGATCTAAGTTTTTTTTTTTTATTTAAGTTTTTAATTAAAGAAAGAAAAACGTAGTCAGGAGCTTGTTGGATGGTTCTTAATTTTGCTTGGAAGAACGTAAAAAGTAGTCCAGAGCATTGGAAAAGGTGCTTAATTTTGCTTGGAAGAACGTAAAAAGTAGTCTGGAGCATTGTGGATGGTGCTTACCTTTGCTTGAAAAAACAAAAAACGTGGTTTGAAGCATGTTGAATTTATCTAAGTTTTTTTTATTTATGTTTTTAATTAAAGAAAGAAAAACGTAGTCCGGAGCATGTTGGATGGTTCTTAATTTTGCTTGGAAGAACGTAAAAAGGAGTCCGGACCATTGGAGAAGGTGCTTAATTTTGCTTGGAAGAACGTAAAAAGTAGTCTGGAGCATTGTGGATTGTGCTTACCTTTGCTTGGAAGAACGAAAAACGTGGTCTGAAGCATGTTGAATTTATCTAAGTTTTTTTAATTAAGTTTTTAATTAAAGAAAGAAAAACGTAGTCAGGAGCTTGTTGGATGGTTCTTAATTTTGCTTGGAAGAACGTAAAAAGTAGTCCGGAGCATTGGAGAAGGTGCTTAATTTTGCTTGGAAGAACGTAAAAAGTAGTCTGGAGCATTGTGGATGGTGCTAACCTTTGCTTGGAAAAACAAAAAACGTGGTCTGAAGCATGTTGAATTTAGCTTAGTTTTTTTTATTTAAGTTTTTAATTAAAGAAAGAAAAACGTAGTCAGGAGCTTGTTGGATGGTTCTTAATTTTGCTTGAAAGAACGTAAAAAGTAGTCCGGAGCATTGGAGAAGGTGCTTAATTTTGCTTGGAAGAACGTTAAAAGTAGTCTGGAGCATTGTGGATGGTGCTTACCTTTGCTTGAAAAAACAAAAAACGTGGTTTGAAGCATGTTGAATTTATCTAAGTTTTTTTTATTTATGTTTTTAATTAAAGAAAGAAAAACGTAGTCCGGAGCATGTTGGATGGTTCTTAATTTTGCTTGGAAGAACGTAAAAAGGAGTCCGGACCATTGGAGAAGGTGCTTAATTTTGCTTGGAAGAACGTAAAAAGTAGTCTGGAGCATTGTGGATTGTGCTTACCTTTGCTTGGAAGAACGAAAAACGTGGTCTGAAGCATGTTGAATTTATCTAAGTTTTTTTAATTAAGTTTTTAATTAAAGAAAGAAAAACGTAGTCAGGAGCTTGTTGGATGGTTCTTAATTTTGCTTGGAAGAACGTAAAAAGTAGTCCGGAGCATTGGAGAAGGTGCTTAATTTTGCTTGGAAGAACGTAAAAAGTAGTCTGGAGCATTGTGGATGGTGCTAACCTTTGCTTGGAAAAACAAAAAACGTGGTCTGAAGCATGTTGAATTTATCTTAGTTTTTTTTATTTAAGTTTTTAATTAAAGAAAGAAAAACGTAGTCAGGAGCTTGTTGGATGGTTCTTAATTTTGCTTGAAAGAACGTAAAAAGTAGTCCGGAGCATTGGAGAAGGTGCTTAATTTTGCTTGGAAGAACGTTAAAAGTAGTCTGGAGCATTGTGGATGGTGCTTACCTTTGCTTGAAAAAACAAAAAACGTGGTCTGAAGCATGTTGAATTTATCTAAGTTTTTTTTATTTATGTTTTTAATTAAAGAAAGAAAAACGTAGTCCGGAGCATGTTGGATGGTTCTTAATTTTGCTTGGAAGAACGTAAAAAGTAGTCCGGACCATTGGAGAAGGTGCTTAATTTTGCTTGGAAGAACGTAAAAAGTAGTCTGGAGCATTGTGGATTGTGCTTACCTTTGCTTGGAAGAACGAAAAACGTGGTCTGAAGCATGTTGAATTTATCTAAGTTTTTTTAATTAAGTTTTTAATTAAAGAAAGAAAAACGTAGTCAGGAGCTTGTTGGATGGTTCTTAATTTTGCTTGGAAGAACGTAAAAAGTAGTCCGGAGCATTGGAGAAGGTGCTTAATTTTGCTTGGAAGAACGTAAAAAGTAGTCTGGAGCATTGTGGATGGTGTTTACCTTTGCTTGGAAAAACAAAAAACGTGGTCTGAAGCATGTTGAATTTATCTAAGTTTTTTTTTTAAAGTGTTTAGTTAAAGAAAGAAAAACGTAGTCCGGAGCATGTTGGATGGTTCTTTATTTTGCTTGGAAGAACGTAAAAAGTAGTTTGTAGCATTGGAGAAGGTGCTTTATTTTGCTTGGAAAACGTAAAAAGTAGTCTGGAGCATTGTGGATGGTGCTTACCTTTGCTTGGAAGAACAAAAAACGTGGTCGGAAGCATGTTGAATTGATTAAAGTTTTTTTTTTAAAGTGTTTAGTTAAAGAAAGAAAAACGTAGTCCGGAGCATGTTGGATGGTTCTTAATTTGGCTTGGAAGAACGTAAAAAGTAGTCTGGAGCATTGGAGAAGGTGCTTAATTTTGCTTGGAAAACGTAAAAAGTAGTCTGGAGCATTGTGGATGGTGCTTACCTTTGCTTGGAAGAACAAAAAACGTGGTCTGAAGCATGTTGAATTGATTTAAGTTTTTTTTTAAAAGTGTTTAGTTAAAGAAAGAAAAACGTAGTCCGGAGCATGTTTGATGGTTCTGTAGCATGCCTATGCTATACGGCTGAAAATCAACCACCACAGAAGTACCGCGTTTTTGCTGAGCGTGGAAAGCACAATGAACTCTCCATTCCATATTCAAATGTTATGAACTAAGTATCGAAAACAACAAAATCAGGTGACACCGCCTCAAAACAAACAAAACCCATTTCGGTAAAACCTCAACCCAGAAACAACCGCAAAACACCCAAAACTGCAATCTAGGCAAATTGATAGATCGACGCACCCAGCGATACCGCACAAACAAGTTGCGACACGATCGTGCGCGAGCATTGCACATAAGTAATATGACCCACGGCAAGCCGGTGCATGAAAAACAGGGAACCAACAGGTTCGGGCATTTGAGCCAAGTAAGCATGACCCACGGCGGACCGGATGTTATGAAACAGACAGGGAACGATACGCGCAAAAACGATTGCGCGATCGACATCAACAACCTAACCATGATTAAAAACACCAAAATTATCCAACCAGCATTTACAGAACCGATTAACAACTTTTGTAAAGTAGGTCAGCCTCATAACCAACACTTTTTGAACCACCGTGCATTCGGTTGTCTCTATCCGATGTAGTTCAATTAGCTTCTAACCATTCGATCAGTTTGCTGAGGTTATTTTAAATTTCTAGTTATTTTTTAGTTTTATGCAGATCTTCGGAAGACTTAATTATTTCTAAAATCGAAGTTTGGTCGCCATTGCATCCTTGCACCTGGTTTCGCCATATCTACTAGAAGCTGCATTTGCATTTCCTGGCGTTTTTGAGTCCGCTGAATGTCACGGATTACTCCCGCAAAACCATCAAATGCAGTTAAAATTTTATCTATTTTAGCTTCCAGTCGATCGAATGGGTCATTTTTTTCTTTGTGCTCATAAGTTTCTGACATAGTTAACCAGCAGCTAAACCTACAATATTATACAAAAGTGCTCATTGTGTTTCTGTTTTTTCGATGAGTAGTGTTGGAAGTCGATACAGCAGTGATTGCTGTCACTTTTAAGTGTATTGATTTGCGTTTCTTATGGTATTGTGACTCGCTTCCCAATCAAGCGGAAAAAGTTATATATCCTTATCAAATCATCCCTGTAGAAAACTCGTGCATCAATAAAATTTAAAGGAGCATTTCCACTAACCTTTCGCTATTGCACCATCCGAACAAACTACTGGACCGCTTTTGTTGACCACGGTTGTAGGTTTAGGATCAACAGGTGGTTTCAGCGTAGTTGTCCAAGACGAGCCTTGAATAAAAAATAAATGCACACAATATTGTTGTTTATTTCTTTTAATGCTTCCAGTTACCCTTTGCTG
The DNA here is from genome assembly GCF_943734705.1 of Anopheles coustani. Taxonomy (NCBI): domain Eukaryota; kingdom Metazoa; phylum Arthropoda; class Insecta; order Diptera; family Culicidae; genus Anopheles; species Anopheles coustani. The sequence goes on along the minus strand of NW_026525463.1, from coordinate 96,934 downwards.
CTGAATGACCCTTGAAATTCAGTAAACGCAATTGGATTTACTTGATCACGATTGCAGGTTTTGGTGCAACAGGTGGTTTCATCGCTTTGGATGTTGAGGAACCTTAAATATAAATTTATAACATCACTTGCACACATTCTGTTTGTATGTTTTATTAATCGCTTCGAATAACTTCTTGGTTTTGAAGAATCCGAAACTGTAATTCCTTGCGAACGACTTTGCTGAACGTTTACTTTAGATAAAACTCGTTTGTGGGGCACTTGATCCATGGCACAGTTGGAAACAAAAAACACAGTTTTAACATATCCCGTCAGTGAAGTCGGCCTAGCTACTTATGGAAACTCGACTGTTGAACAGATCACAATACAGCCTGTAGTAATGGGTTCTAATCCTGCTCCGGTAAGTACTAAACACTTACAAGTAAATAAAAATTTAAGTAATCACTAACATAGGCCACTTTCCAGTAGCAAAACACACATTTGTACATCATAGCACATCTGATAACAGCCGACGGTAACATACGATGGAAAAAAAAATGGAAGTTAGAGCTGTTAATTCTTTTTTTTCCATTTTTCATACAGTGCTACTAGAGACGATCAAAAATTTTGACAGCAGACAGTTCGGATAAGCGCTGCTGGTCGAGTGGGTTGTGACCTTTAGTTCGAATTCAACTAAGAGGTACCATACTCCACAAATAGCAGGGTTTTTTCTTCTTGAGTAGTTTTTCACGTACTTGGTGTCTCCATCCAGCAGTATGCATTAATATGGTATGTGCAAGCAGTGTCTGAAATTTTCATTTGATGAAAAGCATTTCAATGATTGTATCATCAAATTTTAAAACATGGTAGGGGTATACTTTCAGTGAATCCGAAAGACTTTGCTTCAATAGAGAATAGTTGAATTTTGCTTGGTTTGCTTTGATTGCTTCAGATTGTTCTTCAGGACAAAAACAGAATTTTTCTACTTTAAACTCATATCCTACAAGTGTCATGATCTTAACAGCCTTATTTGATGTACCAATATATTTCAAAGAAGCATTGGCATGTTTCTGAACAAAAGCTTAAAAGGTCCGTGTATCTTCATGTCCGTCAGGCATCGAAGAAAGATATTTCGTAATGAAGCAATACCAAACAAACTTTAAAAAAACTGAGCTCGCAGTAAAGATTTTAAATATGTTGGTGAAACAAAACTTTAAGTTGAGCAAGAACAGTTGTTATTTAGCTTCAGAATTTTATGATAATTGTCGTGGTTTATAAAAAACCAACGTGAAGATACCTTGTGGCACCTTTCTTTATTGTTTTGGGATTTAGTATGCGTTGTATTATTGTGCAAGAGAGGCATTGACGAATGCTGTGTAAAACACAGTTACACTAAAAAGTTTCATGGTTTCGAAGAACACAACGCATCAGACAGTAATTTTATAGAATCGACCCTAAAGCCTATGTGCTTTTCGTTCAATGGTCACGCTTAAGCTTATAAACAATTTTTCAAATTTAACAGACACACTTTATACGTTAAACAAAACTTCGATTTGCGATGCAAACTTATATAGCATGCTTATGCTATATAGCCTAAAAAAGATGCCAATGTCACAAGAAGAGTCGGAACAATTCAAACCAAACATACCTTGTACCACAATGTCAATTCAACCATACTCGAATCAAGTAGACCTATATGTTCGAAGACGAACCATAAGCAGATTTTGTCCAACGCACGAAACCGAAACAGCGCAACTCGCAAGCGCATCGCGACGCGAAAAGGCACAGCCACGCCAAAACAATAACAACCTTGACAGCTGTCACAGGTTCGCACTGGTCGCTGATAAGAACAGCTCCCCTAAAATTTAGAAATTTGGGTGTTTTTCTTTATCTGAGTAAACTGTATCCGTCAAAATCTGTTGCTCAATCAAATCTTACCGTCCGTGCTAAACTGTTCCTGCTCAATAATCTGTGCATTTCGTGCAATAGTTCGTCATCCGTGTTTGTGCTTGTTGCGCCCTCCCGCGTCCACAATGGCGTCCATATGGTTCGCTTCCGCCAACGATCTTGCTCCTGATGTGGCAAAAGTAGGGTGCTGCTTTTATGAGGAATTTATCCACGACTCATGTACTTCCGTACCCGAAGACACCATGGCTGTCATAAAACAGCGCGCTGATGTCCATTGGAGCTGTGCCGGCTGCACCAAGGCCCTATCAAATCCACGGGCAAAAGCGCTGAAAGAAGTGGGCTTGCAGGCGGGATTCACTACTGCGGTAAGTGCGATCGCTGCATAACTTAAGGAGGCTCTAATAGAACCGCTGGCCGCGGAAAAGCGCGCATTGAAGGCTTCGTCATGCCGAGAGTGTCCTGCTCAATTGAGGCTAGATCGTGTTCAGTCCGACCCATCTCATCCTCCAGTTGCAACACCGCGGCCTCGCACGCCCGTCACTGAAGGTGTAAACAATGCAGCCATTGCGCTCACTCAGCAGGCTCGGTCCCCGGGATCATTGGCAGCAGTCGTTGGAAGATCCCGCAATTTTGTTAGCGACTTGATTGCCGGGACAAGCATTACTTCCTCATCAAACCTGGACGCCACTCAGGACAGAAGGCCTCCACGATTCTGGTTGCATATACTGGGCATTGCACCGATTGTCACAGTGTCCCAATTGATTGCATCAGTGCAAGGACGACTCGACACCGATGACGTGATTGCATTCTCGCTCCTGGGAAAGGGAATTGATCCGGCGTCTCGCCGGTCTCTCTCCTTCAAGGTGCGGATCCCCACGTCCTGTTGGGAGAAAGCTTTCTCTCCCGAAACCTGTCCAGTCGGAGTGCGAGTCAGAGAGTTTGTATAGCTAAGGCGCCCGGAGAGCCATACGGATCGACCATCACTGCTCGACTCACCGCTCTCACTCTCACCCGCATCTCATCTCAAAAACGATCACTTCCATCATTCCGCACCTCAATACACAAACCGGACACTTATTCACTCCGATACGCCTACAGCATCAACGCCAGGAGCTGCAATGTACCCTTCCGTGCCTGCCCACCCGTCGGAGAATGCACGCGCTACCGTGGACCCTCCACGGAAAAGGAGGCCAGGACCGGCAGGTGTGGAATCCAGCCCAAATCAGACGAAAGTAGACGATTTCTTTCGGCCAAAATAAGGCTCTACGGTCTTATTCTTGACATGGCCCTTGCGCTGCATCTAAACTTACGAAACTATTTGTTACTTACCAAAACCTTCGGGGCCTTAGGACCAAACGAGTTGACTTTCGGCTCGCTTTATCGGAAGCTAACTTTGATGTGGAAGTCTTCTCCGAAACGTGGCTAGATGACACTATTCTCAACAATATGTTTCTGGATGAAAGCTTCGAATGCTTTAGCTGCGAAAGATCGATGAACACTAGCTCTCACACTAGAGGCGGAGGTGTGATGATTATATGTTCGTCTAAATATGCGTCTAGTTTAATCTCTACCAGTGCGAATTGCTTAGAAGCTGTGTGGGTAAGGCTGGCCTTCCCGAACTCTTTTTTATATATTGGTGCTGTCTACATCCCGCCGGGGTCCAGCAACGATATTCGACTCATAAACATTCTACGTGACAGTGTGAGCGAAGTAATAAGCAAACAACGATCGAATGACTCTTAACTTCTGCTTGGGGACTTTAATCAGCCTACTATTTCGTGGCACTCGCATGTTTCACACTATCCTATATACGAACCGCATACATCGTCAGTGGCAGGATCTTGCTTTGTTGACTGTTTGAATTATAACAACCTTGTTCAATTATGCGGGATTTTAAATTGCTCGAACCACGTTTTAGATTTAGTCCTGACTAATGCTGACCATGCACCATTGTGCTCAATAATTTCTAAGTGCGATTCTATTGTAACAAACGCGGATCCACATCACCCGCCACTTAGTTTTAGTTTTCTTTAATGATGATGATGAGTCCCACCGCTTACCCCTACATAGGTTTGAGAGGGACGAAAGTATCTTGCGATATTGAATATTAATCATCAAACGAGAGGGGGCATTGGGGCATTACTCTCCAGAACAATCGCATCCACCTCTGCTAGATTCATACAACGGTCGCCATCAATTGCACAAAGAGGTACATCTTAGATTTCCCAACTAGCAAAAGGGGACCACTTTCCGGAGTAGGGCAGGTATTTTCGCACATTTTTGGTTAACACCGCCAGCTATCAATGGTTGATAGTGTGGTGAAACCCACCAGTACTACTTAAGGGACCTGATCTTGTTCCTTGCGTACAACGGTCCCGAGCAATCACCTCGAAAGGTAAATCGCCGAGTCCCCCAAGGTTAACGAGGCACCACCTTCCGGAGTGTAAAAGGGTATTTCTGCTCTGTTTGTAGTTCACACCGCCAATTACCATTGGTTGATAATGTGGTGCCACTATCAAGAACAGAAAGGGTTCCAACTACAGCGAGATGTGTAGATACTACTAGTTCTTTTCGTACAGCCATGCCCACCAATTGTCCTCATTTACGCGCGCGTGTCTCAAAACTATGTAGACTCATTCATTCTATTAAGTTAAATTAAATAATAAAAATAAAAAGTCCCTGTTCATTTTTTTACTCATCATCACCATAGTCAAAGACCGTGTTGACAAATGCAATACTACGGGGCTCAAAAACTACAACATTTACTAAATACATTACAAGCACAGCGTCAGACTACCTGCTTCACGTATAGGGCGCATAGGCGTTTGAACTCTTTAGATTTCGCGCTTGTTTAATCTCTCTCGGCATCCTGTTGTACCATTGTACTCCTTTAAAAAACAACGAATTTCGGGCGTTTCCAGACAGATAGCTGGGAAGTTTCGGCTCACCGGCACTACGAGTGTTATACCGATGCACGTCAGACCCAACCACTATCCTTTCCCCCAAATACGTTGGTACCAGGCCTTTCAAAATTTTGTACACAAGGACTGCAGTTTGGAACACTATTCGCTGCTTGACCGACATCCACTGTAAGACGTCGAGCATAACAACCGAAGGAGTATACCAGCCGCAACACAAAATCATTCGAATGACTCTGTTTTGCAACCTCTGCAGTCTCTGTAACTGTGTTTGATTGCCGAGAAATAAAATTGATGCACAGAAATCAAAGTGCGGTGCTATTAACGATTTGAAGAGCTGAACTTTTCCGAAAAAATTCAGATTGTTGCCCAATCTACTAATCACACCACACTTTTTTGCCACTTTTGAGGTAACATTGTCAATATGAGGCCCAAAAGACAGTTTTTCGTCTTATATAACTCCCAGATATTTTATCTGGGAGACTCTGTCGATTGCTTCCTGATTGATGACAATAGCTGATTGGTCAGTAATTTGTCTCGAAGACAATACCATGAATTTGGTCTTCTTGATGTTTAAGGCCAATTTCTTGTATTTTAACCAACCATCTAAGGCATCTAAATCGACATTCAAAAGCTCCTTGGTCTGTTTTAAATCTTTCCGCGAGACAAACAAGACTGTATCGTCTGCAAAAAGATTGATTTCACATGACTGTAAAACCTTTTTCATGTCGTTTATATACATAATAAACAACACTGGACCAAGAACACTTCCTTGTGGAACCCCAAGGGTGTTTTCGACAGGGTTTGAACAACAGTTCATGAAAATTGTTCGTTGCGTTCTTCCACTGAGATAAGATGCGAACCATTCGAACTCAACTCCATCGATACCGAACCTTTTGATTGTTTCCAATAACAAAGGTCGCGATATCGTTTCAAACGCCCGTTTCAAATCCAAGAACACTGCAACAATCGGTTGTTTTCGCTCCATTAACTCCTTCCACTTAGCTAATAAAAGGTTCAGCGCAGATTCACAAGAATGTCCTTCTCTATAGCCCGACTGTTCCTCCACCAGCAAGTTATTCCTGTCAAGATACTGGACAAGTTGTTGTTTGACAACAAGTTCCAACACCTTTTCAAGTATATGAAGCATGTTAATCGGACGAAACTCTTCCGCATTGGTGGCTCCTGACACTTTAGGAATTGGCACTACTAGAGACTCCCTCCACGAGTCAGGAAAAATACCCTCCTCCAATGATTGGTTGATCAGTGAAAGAAGGACCCCCCCAACTACATGGAAACAGTCACGAAGTACCTGAGCATTCACTTCGCTAATTCCAGCCTTGTTCTCTAAGCTAAAACAAATCGATTTGAGCATTTCAATCGATATTGGTTCGAACCTGAATTGTTGTCTTGGGTTACTATTTGGTCTCAATGCCAAAGGTTCAGCCACGGAAGGAATACTTTGATGAATAGAGTTGACACTATTAACAAAAAAAGTGTTAAATCTTTCAGCAATGGTGCTTTCCTCAAAAATGGCGCATCCTTCAAATGTTACACTTAAACCAGGCTTATCCTCTTCCCTGCTATTACCTTGGTGGTCCCTAATCTGGTTGCTAAAAAACTGTTGCCTTGTTTCTTTCAGACGTTGTGTATATTCATTCCTCAAAGCGGTGTATTCCCACCACTGCTGAGAAATGTTTGTCCTTAAGAACTTGGCATAGGCACAGTCCCTTCTGCTCTTAAGCCTTGCTAGATCTGTGTTATACCACTTGTTTGAATCCCTACAGGCAATAGTTCGGTCCACTGTGAAAGTTTTCATGGCATTTTCCAGAGTATCCCACAATACTTTAGCCGTTTCGTTAAAACCAGAAATTGTACTCTGCCAACCCTCCCTAACGAAATTGCAAAGAGATTGTTTGGAGTGTCCGGTCAAACAAGAAATACGTTTTTGGACAATGTTGGAATGCTCATTACGAAGGCTCAACCCTAGAGTCTCTTGGTCAGTTATCTTGAGAGCCGACACCGTAGCAACTGACAAAGACTCGAAATTGCAATATACATGATTAATCAGGGTTCTACTCAGCCTCGTGATGCGAGTCGGCTGGTTAACCAGTTGTTTCAAGTTGACTGCTTCCATTGCTCTTTTAAAGGGAACCGACTTTTCAGTGTTCAACCAATCGATATTAAAGTCACCAACCACAATATTACGTTTATTGAAATCGATTAATCTGTCCAGCCACCCCTCCAAAACACCCACGAACCCAGAGTCACTAGAACTAGGTGAATGATAAACAACTCCATAGTTCGCTGCTGTCACACCGCGAGCAACCGCAATACCCAAAAACCAGTTGCCCTCTTTCATTTCATTTAAAAAAACTTTGAAAACAACCGAATCTCTGGCATATATTGCAACTCCTCCAGTATGTCGCGAGTTAGACAAACAAGATTCGACACGGTATCCTGGTATGTGAAACTGATCAAAAGCTTCAACTTCCATGATATGTGTTTCGGCGACTAGAACCATCAATGGTTTAATTTTCTCTACTGTCGTACGCAACATTGCATAGTTGGTTGGCAGCCCAGCAATATTCATATACAATATTTCATACTGCCGAACAATATCCCAACCGTCTTGCTATTGCGTAGACTTCTTTTTTTTGTTCAACTCCTTCTGGAACATTGGACACACACTACTATTTGCAGCATGGTTCGTTTTGAAGTTGTTGGTGCTCAAATTATTAGCCCGTTTGCAGTTGACACACTTAAAAACAACAGACTTACAAGTTGCTGTTTTATGTTTATCACCGCATTTTGAACAGGCCAACTCATTTTTGCAGTCATTGGTAATGTGTCCAAACTTCGCACACTTTAAGCAACGCAAAACCCTGACCGCTCGATGTATACGACACGAATCGAATCCAATCTTTTCTAGGTTCCGTACCTCAAGACCCCGAGCTGAGTCCTCATCAATGTCCATAACAGCATTAAACTTTTCAAATTTAAGCATATTGTTTTCATATTTCTTTAATACCTTGACATGAGACCACGGAATTCCCTCATTTTGAGTTTTGAGGTAGTCAACCAATTCCGTTTCAGAATAGTCTTTGGTCATACCAACTAATTTCATCCTTGCGAGAGGCAGTGAAATCATGTATGCCTCACCAAGAGCTAAGCCTAATCTATCTTTCACGGCATTCAAGTTCTCACCAAGAGGAACTTGTACCGAAATTTGGCCCTCTCCACCGTTGCGGAAGTCCGAAAGCTGATGGCGCCTCGGATCAATCTTAGTCCGTATGTCGGTCCTAGTCACAGCGCAAGACTGACTAGCTTTCGGAATGATCACCAATCTTCTCTGCTGCTTTTGGTCCGACTGACTACTAACGGGTGCTGGTGCTGGTGGTGCTTTAGCAAAATTACCTGCGTCAAAATGTTTTACTATGGTGGAAACAGAACTGTTACCACCATTCGTCAATGTTTTTTTGACCAAATCAGACCAAGTCCCAGAATTACTGGTTTCCTTTGCTAAAGGTTTTTCGGGTTGCAAAGTCGAGACTGGGACCTTATTATTTACAAGCTTTGGTCGCACGACCCCGCCCGGCTTGTCAACAGATGCCACCTGCAAATCCGGCTCACTGGGCCGACGCTTGTCAACACCGTTACCGAGCGATGATGCGTGCGACCTGTTGTCTCGCTCTAACTCCTCTCTAAAGGATTGCAAATCCTTTTCCAATCCCTGACTTATTTTTTGCTCGAACGTTTTAAACATTTCGTTCAAACGCTCGATGGTACAAATACCAACACCCGAGAGCTCGTCCGCATTCTTTCCCGGCAATTTTTTTGCAACGCAAGCGTCACAACGAAAACACAAATTTAGATTGTCTTTCAACAATCTAACTACACTTTTTTTTTAAGGAGGTGCAGCGACGATGAAACACACCATCACACACTCCCTTACAAAAAACAGGGTCCTCATTATCATCTACGGTCTTGGAACATTTCGCACAGTTTTGCTGTTCCATGACCGTCACTAAATTTCCGGGCCAAAGCCTCAAAGCCAAGGGACGCCCGCGCACATACACATAAAGCAGTCACCGACACCGTACTTACCTGTGTTACACGAAAGACAGGTGACGCCGTTGACTGCCCGCCAAAACACGGTTCTAAGAAAACTCGTTATCTGGCGTGGCCGTCGACATTCACAAAAAAATAAACACTTTCACAAACACTGAATAACGAAAGACACAATTATCGATGATCAGATCGGACAATATCCTTTCTTTCTTTGCGATAATTACACAATTTTGTGGAGCCCACACAAAACTAAACTGCACTTGTCAACACGACTCTGACAGATGCGATTACAGATAAGTAAAACGGTTTCTACGTTACTTGTCATGATGATTTGTTTCACTTCCATGTATTGCAAGTGGGATATGGAGCACTTTTGGTGTCGGTCGAGATGGAAAAAAACATAGCACCTTTCCCAACCTCTGCTCTTTCAAGGGCTTTTGTCTTTTTTGTCTTTCGCCCGATTTTCGACATAATCCTTATGATAGATTTATTCCAAAATCTCACAGAAAGCGTTTCTTCTAGCTTTATATATTAGTAAAACGGTTTCTTCGTTACTTGCCTTGATGATTTGTTTAACTTCCAGGTATTGTAAGTGGGATATGGAGCACTTTTGGTGTCGGTCGAGATGGAAAAAAATATAGCACCTTTCCCAACCTCTGCTCTTTCAAGGGCTTTTGTCTTTTTTGTCTTTCGTCCGATCTTCGATTCGACCACCATGATAGATTATTTAAAAAATCTCACAGAAAGCGTTACTTCTAGCGTTATATATTAGTAAAACGGTTTCTTCGTTACTTGTCATGATGATTTGTTTCACTTCCATGTATTGCATGTGGCATATGGAGCACTTTTGGTGTCGGTCGAGATGGAAAAAAACATAGCACCTTTCCCAACCTCTGCTCTTTCAAGGGCTTTTGTCTTTTTTGTCTTTCGTCCGATCGTCGATTTAACCACCATGATAGATTAATTCCAAAATCTCACAGACAGCGTTTCTTCTAACGTAACATATAAGCAAAACGGTATATTCGTTACTTGCTATGATGATTTGTTTCACTTCCTTGTATTGCAAGTGGGATATGGAGCACTTTTGGTGTCGGTTGAGATGGAAAAAAAAACATTGCACCTTTCCCAACCTTTGCTCTTTCAAGGGCTTTTGTCTTTTTTGTCTTTCGCCCGATCTTCGACTTAATCCCCATGATAGATTTATTCCAAAATTTCACAGAAAGCGTTACTTCTAGCGTAACAAATAAGCAAAACGGTGTCTTCGTTACTTCCCATGATGATTTGTTTCACTTCCAAGTATTGCATGTGGGATATGGAGCACTTTTGGTGTCGGTTGAGATGGAAAAAAAAAACATTGCACCTTTCCCAACCTTTGCTCTTTCAAGGGCTTTTGTCTTTTTTGTCTTTCGCCCGATCTTCGACTTAATCCCCATGATAGATTTATTCCAAAATTTCACAGAAAGCGTTACTTCTAGCGTAACAAATAAGCAAAACGGTGTCTTCGTTACTTCCCATGATGATTTGTTTCACTTCCAAGTATTGCATGTGGGATATGGAGCACTTTTGGTGTCGGTCGAGACGGAAAAAAACATAGCACCTTTCCCAACCTCTGCACTTTCAAGGGCTTTTAACTTTTTTGTCTTTTGTCCGATCTTCGACTTAATCCTTATGATAGATTTACTCCAAAATTTCACAGAAAGCGTTACTTCTAGCGTTACATCTAAGCAAAACGGTGTCTTCGTTACTTCCCATGATGATTTGTTTCACTTCCAAGTATTGCATGTGGGATATGGAGCACTTTTGGTGTCGGTCGAGACGGAAAAAAACATAGCACCTTTCCCAACCTCTGCACTTTCAAGGGCTTTTAACTTTTTTGTCTTTTGTCCGATCTTCGACTTAATCCTTATGATAGATTTATTCCAAAATTTCACAGAAAGCGTTACTTCTAGCGTAACAAATAAGCAAAACGGTGTCTTCGTTACTTCCCATGATGATTTGTTTCACTTCCAAGTATTGCATGTGGGATATGGAGCACTTTTGGTGTCGGTCGAGACGGAAAAAAACATAGCACCTTTCCCAACCTCTGCACTTTCAAGGGCTTTTAACTTTTTTGTCTTTTGTCCGATCTTCGACTTAATCCTTATGATAGATTTACTCCAAAATTTCACAGAAAGCGTTACTTCTAGCGTTACATCTAAGCAAAACGGTGTCTTCGTTACTTCCCATGATGATTTGTTTCACTTCCAAGTATTGCATGTGGGATATGGAGCACTTTTGGTGTCGGTCGAGACGGAAAAAAACATAGCACCTTTCCCAACCTCTGCACTTTCAAGGGCTTTTAACTTTTTTGTCTTTTGTCCGATCTTCGACTTAATCCTTATGATAGATTTATTCCAAAATTTCACAGAAAGCGTTACTTCTAGCGTAACAAATAAGCAAAACGGTGTCTTCGTTACTTCCCATGATGATTTGTTTCACTTCCAAGTATTGCATGTGGGATATGGAGCACTTTTGGTGTCGGTCGAGACGGAAAAAAACATAGCACCTTTCCCAACCTCTGCACTTTCAAGGGCTTTTAACTTTTTTGTCTTTTGTCCGATCTTCGACTTAATCCCCATGATAGATTTACTCCAAAATTTCACAGAAAGCGTTACTTCTAGCGTTACATCTAAGCAAAACGGTGTCTTCGTTACTTCCCATGATGATTTGTTTCACTTCCAAGTATTGCATGTGGGATATGGAGCACTTTTGGTGTCGGTCGAGACGGAAAAAAACATAGCACCTTTCCCAACCTCTGCACTTTCAAGGGCTTTTAACTTTTTTGTCTTTTGTCCGATCTTCGACTTAATCCTTATGATAGATTTATTCCAAAATTTCACAGAAAGCGTTACTTCTAGCGTAACAAATAAGCAAAACGGTGTCTTCGTTACTTGCCATGATGATTTGTTTCACTTCCAAGTATTGCATGTGGGATATGGAGCACTTTTGGTGTCGGTCGAGACGGAAAAAAACATAGCACCTTTCCCAACCTCTGCACTTTCAAGGGCTTTTAACTTTTTTGTCTTTTGTCCGATCTTCGACTTAATCCCCATGATAGATTTACTCCAAAATTTCACAGAAAGCGTTACTTCTAGCGTAACAAATAAGCAAAACGGTGTCTTCGTTACTTCCCATGATGATTTGTTTCACTTCCAAGTATTGCATGTGGGATATGGAGCACTTTTGGTGTCGGTCGAGACGGAAAAAAACATAGCACCTTTCCCAACCTCTGCTCTTTCAACGGCTTTTAACTTTTTTGTCTTTTGTCCGATCTTCGACTTATTCCCCATGATAGATTTATTCCAAAATTTCACAGAAAGCGTTACTTCTAGCGTAACAAATAAGCAAAACGGTGTCTTCGTTACTTGCCATGATGATTTGTTTCACTTCCAAGTATTGCATGTGGGATATGGAGCACTTTTGGTGTCGGTCGAGACGGAAAAAAACATAGCACCTTTCCCAACCTCTGCACTTTCAATGGCTTTTAACTTTTTTGTCTTTTGTCCGATCTTCGACTTAATCCTTATGATAGATTTATTCCAAAATTTCACAGAAAGCGTTACTTCTAGCGTAACAAATAAGCAAAACGGTGTCTTCGTTACTTGCCATGATGATTTGTTTCACTTCCAAGTATTGCATGTGGGATATGAAGCACTTTTGATGTCGGTCGAGAGGGAAAAAACATAGCACCTTTCCGAACCTCTGCTCTTTCAACGGCTTATAACTTTTTTGTCTTTTGTCCGATCTTCGACTTAATCTTTATGATAGATGAATTCCAAAATCTAACATAAAGCGTTACTTCTAGCGTTACATATAAGAAAAACGGTTTCTTCGTTACTTGCCGTGATGATTTGTTTCACTTCCATGTATTGTAAGTGGGATATGGAGCACTTTTGGTGTCGGTCGAGATGGAAAAAAACATAGCACCTTTCCCAACCTCTGCTCTTTCAACGGCTTATAACTTTTTTGTCTTTTGTCCGATCTTCGACTTAATCTTTATGATAGATTTATTCCAAAATCTCACAGAAAGCGTTACTTCTAGCGTTACATATAAGCAGAACGGTTTCTTCGTTACTTGCCGTGATGATTTGTTTCACTTCCATGTATTGGCAGTGGGATATGGAGCACTTTTGGTGTCGGTCGAGATGGAAAAAAACATAGCACCTTTCTCAACCTCTGCTCTTTCAACGGCTTATAACTTTTTTGTCTTTTGTCCGATCTTCGACTTAATCCTTATGATAGATTTATTCCAAAATCTCACAGAAAGCGTTACTTCTAGCGTTACATATAAGCAAAACGGTTTCTTCGTTACTTGCCATGATGATTTGTTTCACTTCCATGTATTGCAAGTGGGATATGGAGCACTTTTGGTGTCGGTCGAGATGGAAAAAAACATAGCACCTTTCCCAACCTCTGCACTTTCAAGGGCTTTTGTCTTTTTTGTCTTTCGTCCGATCTTCGACTTAATTTTTATGATAGATTTATTCCAAAATCTCACAGAAAGCGTTACTTCTAGCGTTACATATAAGCAGAACGGTTTCTTCGTTACTTGCCGTGATGATTTGTTTCACTTCCAAGTATTGCCAGTGGGATATGGAGCACTTTTGGTGTCGGTCGAGATGGAAAAAAACATAGCACCTTTCCCAACCTCTGCTCTTTCAACGGCTTATAACTTTTTTGTCTTTTGTCCGATCTTCGACTTAATCTTTATGATAGATTTATTCCAAAATCTCACAGAAAGCGTTACTTCTAGCGTTACATATAAGCAGAACGGTTTCTTCGTTACTTGCCGTGATGATTTGTTTCACTTCCAAGTATTGCCAGTGGGATATGGAGCACTTTTGGTGTCGGTCGAGATGGAAAAAAACATAGCACCTTTCCCAACCTCTGCTCTTTCAACGGCTTATAACTTTTTTGTCTTTTGTCCGATCTTCGACTTAATCTTTATGATAGATTTATTCCAAAATCTCACAGAAAGCGTTACTTCTAGCGTTACATATAAGCAGAACGGTTTCTTCGTTACTTGCCATGATGATTTGTTTCACTTCCATGTATTGCAAGTGGGATATGGAGCACTTTTGGTGTCGGTTGAGATGGAAAAAAACATAGCACCTTTCCCAACCTCTGCTCTTTCAAGGGCTTTTGTCTTTTTTGTCTTTCGTCCGATCTTCGATTAGACCACCATGATAGATAAATTCCAAAATCTCACAGAAAACGTTACTTCTAACGTTACATATTAGCAAAACGGTGTCTTCGTCACTTGCCATGATGATTTGTTTCACTTCCATGTATTGCAAGTGGGATATGGAGCACTTTTGGTGTCGGTTGAGATGGAAAAAAACTTAGCACCTTTCCCAACCTCTGCTCTTTCAAGGGCTTTTGTCTTTTTTGTCTTTCGTCCGATCTTCGATTTGACCACCATGATAGATTTATTCCAAAATCTCACAGAAAACGTTTCTCCTAGCAATATATATAAGCAAAACGGTGTCTTCGTCACTTGCCATGATGATTTGTTTCACTTCCATGTATTGCAAGTGGGATATGGAGCACTTTTGGTGTCGGTTGAGATGGAAAAAAACATAGCACCTTTCCCAACCTCTGCTCTTTCAACGGCTTATAACTTTTTTGTCTTTTGTCCGATCTTCGACTTAATCTTTATGATAGATTTATTCCAAAATCTCACAGAAAGCGTTACTTCTAGCGTTACATATAAGCAGAACGGTTTCTTCGTTACTTGCCATGATGATTTGTTTCACTTCCATGTATTGCAAGTGGGATATGGAGCACTTTTGGTGTCGGTTGAGATGGAAAAAAACATAGCACCTTTCCCAACCTCTGCTCTTTCAAGGGCTTTTGTCTTTTTTGTCTTTCGTCCGATCTTCGATTAGACCACCATGATAGATAAATTCCAAAATCTCACAGAAAACGTTACTTCTAACGTTACATATTAGCAAAACGGTGTCTTCGTCACTTGCCATGATGATTTGTTTCACTTCCATGTATTGCAAGTGGGATATGTAGCACTTTTGGTGTCGGTTGAGATGGAAAAAAACTAAGCACCTTTCCCAACCTCTGCTCTTTCAAGGGCTTATTACTTTTTTGTCTTTTGTCCGATCTTCGATTTGACCACCATGATAGATTAATTCCAAAATCTCACAGAAAGCGTTACTTCTAGCGTTATATATTAGCAAAACGGGTTCTTCGTTACTTGCCATGATGATTTGTTTCACTTTCATGTATTGCATGTGGGATATGGAGCACTTTTGGTGTCGGTCGAGATGGAAAAAAACATAGCACCTTTCCTAAACTCTGCTCCTTTAAGGGCTTTTGCCTTTTTTCTCTTTTATTCAATCTTCGATTTTAACACCTTGATAGATTTATTCCAAAATCTCACAGAAAGCGTTACTTCTAGCGTTATTTATAAGCAAAACGGTTTCTTCGTTACTTGCAATAATGATTTGTTTCACTTCCATGTATTGCAAGTGGGATATGGAGCACTCTTGGTGTCGGTCTAGATGGAAAAAAACATAGCACCTTTCCCAACCTCTGCTCTTTCAAGGGCTTTTGTCTTTTGTCCGATCTTCGACTTAATCCCCATGATAGATCAATTCCAAAATCTCACAGAAAGCGTTACTTCTAGCGTTATATATAAGCAAAACGGTGTCTTCGTTACTTGTTATGATGATTTGTTTCACTTCCATGTATTGCAAGTGGGATATGGAGCACTTTTGGTGTCGGTCGAGATGAAAAAAAACAAAGCACCTTTCAGAACCTCTGCTTTTTCAAGGGCTTTTGTCTTTTTTGTCTTTTGTTCGATCTTCGATTTGAACACCTTGATAGATTTATTAAAAAATCTCACAGAAAGCGTAACTTCTAGCGTTATATATTAGCAAAACAGTGTCTTCGTTACTTGCAATAATGATTTGTTTCACTTCCATGTATTGCAAGTGGGATATGGAGCACTTTTGGTGTCGGTCGGATGGAAAAAAACATAGCACCTTTCCCAACCTCTGCTCTTGCAAGGGCTTTTGTCTTTTTTGTCTTTCGTCCGATCTTCGACTTAATCCCCATGATAGATTTATTCCAAAATCTCACAGAAAGCGTTACTTCTAACGTTACATATAAGCAAAACGGTTTCTTCGTTACTTGCCATGATTATTTGTTTCACTTCCATGTATTGCAAGTGGGATATGGAGCACTTTTGGTGTAGGTCGAGATGGAAAAAAACATAGCACCTTTCCCAACCTCTGCTCTTTTAAGGGCTTTTGTCTTTTTTGTCTTTTGTCTGATATTCGATTTGACCACCATGATAGATTAATTCCAAAATCTCACAGAAAGCGTTACTTCTAGCGTTATATATAAGCAAAACGGTGTCTTCGTTACTTGCAATAATGATTTGTTTCACTTCCATGTATTGCAAGTGGGATATGGAGCACTTTTGGTGTCGGTCGGATGGAAAAAAACATAGCACCTTTCCCAACCTCTGCTCTTGCAAGGGCTTTTGTCTTTTTTGTCTTTCGTCCGATCTTCGATTTGACCACCAAGATAGATTAATTCCAAAATCTCACAGAAAGCGTTACTTCTAGCGTTATATATAAGCAAAACGGTGTCTTCGTTACTTGCCATAATGATTTGTTTCACTTCCATGTATTGCAAGTGGGATATGGAGCACTTTTGGTGTCGGTTGAGATGGAAAAAAACACAGCACCTTTCCCAACCTCTGCTATTTCAAGGGATTTTGTCTTTTTTGTCGTTCGTCCGATCTTCGATTTGACCACCATGATAGATTAATTCCAAAATCTCACAGAAAGCGTTACTTCTAGCGTTATATATAAGCAAAACGGTGTCTTCGTTACTTGCAATAATGATTTGTTTCACTTCCATGTATTGCATGTGGAATATGGAGCACTTTTGGTGTCGTTCTAGATGGAAAAAAACACAGCACCTTTCCCAACCCTGCTATTTCAAGCGATTTTGTCTTTTTTGTCGTTCGTCCGATCTTCGATTTGACCACCATGATAGATTTATTCCAGCATCTCACAGAAAGCGTTACTTCTAGCGTTATATATAAGCAAAACGGTGTCTTCGTTACTTGCAATAATGATTTGTTTCACTTCCATGTATTGCCAGTGGGATATGGAGCACTTTTGGTGTCGGTCGAGATGGAAAAAAACAAAGCACCTTTCAGAACCTCTGCTTCTTCAAGGGCTTTTGTCTTTTTTGTTTTTTGTTCGATCTTCGATTTGAACACCTTGATAGATTTAATCCAAAATCTCACAGAAAACGTTTTTCATAGCGTTATAATTAAGCAAAACGGTTTCTTCGTTACTTGCCATGATGATTTGTTTCACTTCCATGTATTGCAAGTGGGATATGCAGCACTTTTGGTGTCGGTCGAGATGGAAAAAAACATAGCACCTTTCCTAACCTCAGCTCCTTCAAGGGCTTTTGTCTTTTTTCTCTTTTGTTCGATCTTCGATTTGAACACCATGATCGACTAATTCCAAAATCTCACAGAAAACGTTTCTCCTAGCGTTATATGTAAGCAAAACGGTTTCTTCGTTACTTGCCATAATGATTTGTTTCACTTCCATGTATTGCAAGTGGGATATGGAGCACTTTTGGTGTCGGTCGAAATGGAAAAAAAAGGCACCTTTCAGAACCTCTGCTCCTTCAAGGGCTTTTGTCTTTTTTGTCTTTTGTTCGATCTTCGATTTGAACACCATGATAGATTAATTCCAAAATCTCACAGAAAGCGTTACTTCTAGCGTTATATATAAGCAAAACAGTGTCTTCGTTACTTGCCATAATGATTTGTTTCACTTCCATGTATTGCAAGTGGGATATGGAGCACTTTTGGTTTCGGTTGAGATGGAAAAAAACACAGCACCTTTCCCAACCTCTGCTATTTCAAGGGATTTTGTCTTTTTTTTCGTACGTCCGATCTTCGATTTGACCACCATGATAGATTATTTCCAAAATCTCACAAAAAGCGTTACTTCTAGCGTTATATTTTAGCAAAACGGTTTCTTCGTTACTTGCAATGATGATTTGTTTCACTTCCATGTATTGCAAGTATGATATGGAGCACTTTTGGTGTCGGTCGAGATGGAAAAAAACATAGCACCTTTCCCAACCTCTGCTCTTTCAAGGGCTTTTGTCTTTTTTGTCTTTTGTCCGATCTTCGATTTGACCACCTTGATAGATTAATTCCAGCATCTCACAAAAAGCGTTACTTCTAGCGTTATATATAAGCAAAACAGTGTCTTCGTTACTTGCCATAATGATTTGTTTCACTTCCATGTATTGCAAGTGGGATATGGAGCACTTTTGGTGTCGGTTGAGATGGAGAAAAACACAGCACCTTTCCCAACCTCTGCTCTTTCAAGGGCTTTTATCTTTTTTGTCTTTTGTCCGATCTTCGATTTGACCACTATGATAGGTTAATTCCAAAATCTCACAGAAAGCGTTAATTCTAACGATAAATATAAGCAAAACGGTTTCTTCGTTACTTGCCATGATGATTTGTTTTACTTCCATGTATTGCAAGTATGATATGGAACACTTTTGGTGTCGGTCGAGATGGAAAAAAACAAAGCACCTTTCAGAACCTCTGCTTTTTCAAGGGCTTTTGTCTTTTTTGTCTTTTGTTCGATCTTCGATTTGAACACCTTGATAGATTTATTCCAAAATCTCACAGAAAGCGTAACTTCTAGCGTTAAATATAAGCAAAACGGTGTCTTCGTTACTTGCCATAATGATTTGTTTTGTTCCATGTATTGCAAGTGGGATATGGAGCACTTTTGGTGTCGGTTGAGATGGAGAAAAACACAGCACCTTTCCCAACCTCTGCTCTTTCAAGGGCTTTTGTCTTTTTTGTCTTTCGTCCGATCTTCGACTTAATCCCCATGATAAATTTATTCCAAAATCTCACAGAAAGCGTTACTTCTAACGTTACATATAAGCAAAACGGTTTCTTCGTTACTTGCCATGATTATTTGTTTCACTTCCATGTATTGCAAGTGGGATATGGAGCACTTTTGGTGTCGGTTGAGATGGAGAAAAACACAGCACCTTTCCCAACCTCTGCTCTTTCAAGGGCTTTTGTCTTTTTTGTCGTTCGTCCGATCTTCGATTTGACCACCATGATAGATTAATTCCAAAATCTCACAGAAAGCGTTACTTCTAGCGTTATATATAAGCAAAACAGTGTCTTCGTTACTTGCCATAATGATTTGTTTCACTTCCATGTATTGCAAGTGGGATATGGAGCACTTTTGGTGTCGGTTGAGATGGAAAAAAACACAGCACCTTTCCCAACCTCTGCTATTTCAAGGGATTTTGTCTTTTTTTTCGTTCGTCTGATCTTCGATTTGACCACCATGATAGATTAATTCCAAAATCTCACAGAAAGCGTTACTTCTAGCGTTATATATAAGCAAAACGGTGTCTTCGTTACTTGCAATAATGATTTGTTTCACTTCCATGTATTGCAAGTGGGATATGGAGCACTTTTGGTGTCGGTTGAGATGGAAAAAAACATAGCACCTTTCCCAACCTCTGCTATTTCAAGGGCTTTTGTCTTTTTTGTCTTTTGTCCGATCTTCGACCTAATCCCCATGATAGATCAATTCCAAAATCTTACAGAAAGCGTTACTTCTAGCGTTATATATAAGCAAAACGGTGTCTTCGTTACTTGCAATAATGATTTGTTTCACTTCCATGTAATGCAAGTGGGATATGGAGCACTTTTGGTGTCGGTTGAGATGGAAAAAAACAAAGCACTTTTCCCAACCTCTGCTCTTTCAAGGGCTTTTGTCTTTTTTGTCTTTTGTCCGATATTCGATTTGACCACCATGATAGATTTATTCCAGCATCTCACAGAAAGCGTTACTTCTAGCGTTATATATAAGCAAAACGGTGTCTTCGTTACTTGCAATAATGATTTGTTTCACTTCCATGTCTTGCAAGTGGGATATGGAGCACTTTTGGTGTCGGTCGGATGGAAAAAAACATAGCACCTTTCCCAACCTCTGCTCTTTCAAGGGCTTTTGTCTTTTTTGTCTTTTGTCCGATCTTCGACTTAATCCTTATGATAGATTTATTCCAAAATCTCACAGAAAGCGTTACTTCTAGCGTTACATATAAGCAAAACGGTTTCTTCGTTACTTGCCATGATGATTTGTTTCACTTCCATGTATTGCAAGTGGGATGTGAAGCACTTTTGGTGTCGGTCGAGATGGAAAACTTCCATGTATTGCAAGTGGGATATGGAGCACTTTTGGTGTCGGTCGAGATGGAAAAAAAAACAGCACCTTTCCCAACCTCTGCTATTTCAAGGGATTTTGTCTTTTTTTTCGTTCGTCTGATCTTCGATTTGACCACCATGATAGATTTATTCCAGCATCTCACAGAAAGCGTTACTTCTAGCGTTATATATAAGCAAAACGGTATCTTCTTTACTTGCCATGATGATTTGTTTCACTTCCATGTTTTGCGAGTGGGATATGGAGCACTTTTGGTGTCGGTTGAGATGGAAAAAAACATAGCAACTTCCCCAACCTCTGCTCTTTCAAGGGCTTTTATCTTTTTTGTCTTTTGTCCGATCTTCGATTTGACCACTATGATAGGTTAATTCCAAAATCTCACAGAAAGCGTTAATTCTAACGATAAATATAAGCAAAACGGTTTCTTCGTTACTTGCCATGATGATTTGTTTCACTTCCATATATTGCGAGTGGGATATGGAGCACTTTTGTTGTCGGTCGAGATGGAAAAAAACATAGCACCTTCCCCAACCTCTGCTCTTTCAAGGGCTTTTGTCTTTTATGTCTTTTGTCCGATCTTCGACTTAATCCCGATGATAGATTTATTCCAATATCTCACAGAAAGCGTCGATTCCACCGTTTCATATAAGCAAAACGGTTACTTCGTTACTTTCCTTGATGATTTGTTTCACTTCCATGTATTGTAAGTGGGATATGGAGCACTTTTGGTGTCGGTCGAGATGGAAAAAAAAACATAGCACCTTTCCCAACCTCTGCTCTTTCAAGGGCTTTTGTCTTTTTTGTCTTTTGACCGACCTTCGACTTAATATCAATGATAGATTTATTCCAAAATCTCACAGACAACGTTTCTCCTAGCGTTACATATTAGCAAAACGGTGTCTTCGTTACTTGCCATGATGATTTGTTTCACTTCCATGTATTGCAAGTGGGATGTGGAGCACTTTTGGTGTCGGTCGAAATGGAAAACTTCCATGTATTGCAAGTGGGATATGGAGCACTGTGGGTGTCGGTCGAGATGGAAAAAACATAGCACCTTTCCCATCCTCTGTTCTTTCAAGGGCTTTTGTCTTTTTTGTCTTTCGTCCGGTCTTCGATTTGACCACCATGATAGATTAATTCCAAAATCTCACAGAAAACGTTTCTTCTAGCGTTACATATTAGCAAAACGGTTTCTTTGATACTTGCCATGATGATTTATTTCACTTCCTTGTATTGCAAGTGGAATATGGAGCACTTTTGGTGTCGGTCGAGATGGAAAAAAAACATAGCACCTTTCCCAACCTCTGCTCTTTCAAGGGCTTTTGTCTTTTTTGTCTTTCGTCCGATCTTCGATTTGACCACCAAGATAGATTAATTCCAAAATCTCACAGTATGCGTTTCTTCTAGCGTTATATATAAGCAAAACGGTGTCTTCGTTACGTGTTATGATGATTTGTTTCACTTCCATGTATTGCAAGTGGGATATGGAGCACTTTTGGTGTCGGTCGAGATGGAAAAAAACATAGCACCTTTCCCAACCTCTGTTCTTTCAAGGGCTTACAGCTTTTTTGACTTTCGTCCGTTCTTCGATTTGTTCCCCATGATAGATTTATTCCAGAATCTCACCGAAAACGTAATGCTAGCGTTACATATAAGCAAAACGGTGTCTTCATTACTTGCAATAATGATTTGTTTCACTTCCAAGTACTGTTAGTTGAATATGGAGCACTTTCGGTGTCGGTCCAGATGGAAAAAAACATAGCACCTATCCAAACCTCTGTTCTTTCAAGGGCTTACAGCTTTTTTGTCCTTCGTCCGATTTTTGATTTCATCCTCATGATAGATTAATTCCAGAATCTCACCGAAAACGTAATTCTAGCGTTTAATATAAGCAAAACGGTGTCTTGATTACTTGCAATGATGATTTGTTTCACTTCCATGTATTGTAAGTGGAATATGGAGCACTTTCGGTGTCGGTCCAGACGGAAAAAAACATAGCACTTTTCCCAACCTCTGTTCTTTCAAGGGCTTATAGCTTTTTTGTCTTTCGTCCGTTCTTCGATTTGTTCCGTATGATAGATTAATTCCAGAATCTCACCGAAAACGTAATTCTAGCATTACATATAAGCAAAACGGTGTCTTTATTACTTGCAATGATGATTTGTTTCACTTCCATGTATTGTAAGTGAAATATTAAGCACTTTCGGTGTCGGTCCAGACGGAAAAAACATAGCACTTTTCCCAACCTCTGTTCTTTCAAGGGCTTATAGCTTTTTTGTTTTTCGTCCGTTCTTCGATTTGTTCCCCATGATAGATTTATTCCAGAATTTCACCGAAAACGTAATGCTAGCGTTACATATAAGCAAAACGGTGTCTTCATTACTTGCAATGATGATTTGTTTCACATCCATGTATTGTTAGTGAAATATGGAGCACTTTCGGTGTCGGTCCAGATGGAAAAAAACATAGCACTTTTCCCAACCTCTGTTCTTTCAAGGGCTTATAGCTTTTTTGTCTTTCGTCCGTTCTTCGATTTGATCCTCATGATAGATTAATTCCAGAATCTCACCGAAAACGTAATGCTAGCGTTACATATAAGCAAAACGGTGTCTTCATTACTTGCAATGATGATTTGTTTCACATCCATGTATTGTTAGTGAAATATGGAGCACTTTCGGTGTATGTCGAGATGGAAAAAAACATAGCACTTTTCCCAACCCTTGCTCCTTCAAACGCTTGTAACTTTTTTGTCTTTCGTCCGATCTTGGATTTGACCCCCATATTTGGTGTCGCAAATTTAATTTCCTTTCTTTTGGTACCTATGGCGTCCTTCTAGCTTTTCTAGTTTTCGAGATATTCATGTTTTGTCGTCGACCTTCGTTCCAAACACGTTCGTGTAATTGCAAAAACTGGTAGATTAATTCTACAATGTCACAAAGGCGTTACTTTATGCGTTACACATAAGCAAATCGGTGTCTCCATTACTTGCAATGATGATTTGTTTCACTTCCATGTATTGCAAGTGGGATATGGAGCACTTTTGGTGTAGGTCGAGATGGAAAAAAACATAGCACCTTTCCCAACCTCTGCTCTTTCAAGGGCTTTTTTCTTTTTTTTCTTCTGTCCGATATTCGATTTGACCACCATGATAGATTAATTCCAAAATATCACAGAAACCGTTGCTCCTAGCGTTATATATTAGCAAAACAGTGTCTCCATTACTTGTAATGATGACTTGTTTCACTTCCATGTATTGCAAGTGGGATATGGAGCACTTTTGGTGTCGGTCGAGATGGAAAAAAACATAGCACCTTTCCCAACCTCTGCTCTTTCAAGGGCTTTTGTCTTTTTTGTCTTTTGTCCGATATTCGATTTGACCACCATGATAGATTAATTCCAAAATATCACAGAAACCGTTGCTCCTAGCGTTATATATTAGCAAAACAGTGTCTCCATTACTTGTAATGATGATTTGTTTCACTTCCAAGTATTGCAAGTGGGATATGGAGCACTTTTGGTGTAGGTCGAGATGGAAAAAAACATAGCACCTTTCCCATCCTCTGCTCTTTCAAGGGCTTTTGTTTTTTTTTGTCTTTTGTTCGATATTCGATTTGACCACCATGATAGATTAATTCCAAAATATCACAGAAACCGTTGCTCCTAGCGTTATATATTAGCAAAACAGTGTCTCCATTACTTGTAATGATGATTTGTTTCACTTCCAAGTATTGCAAGTGGGATATGGAGCACTTTTGGTGTAGGTCGAGATGGAAAAAAACATAGCACCTTTCCCAACCTCTGCTCTTTCAAGGGCTTTTTTCTTTTTTTTCTTCTGTCCGATATTCGATTTGACCACCATGATAGATTAATTCCAAAATATCACAGAAACCGTTGCTCCTAGCGTTATATATTAGCAAAACAGTGTCTCCATTACTTGTAATGATGATTTGTTTCACTTCCATGTATTGCAAGTGGGATATGGAGCACTTTTGGTGTCGGTCGAGATGGAAAAAAACATAGCACCTTTCCCAACCTCTGCTCTTTCAAGGGCTTTTGTCTTTTTTGTCTTTTGTTCGATATTCGATTTGACCACCATGATAGATTAATTCCAAAATATCACAGAAACCGTTGCTCCTAGCGTTATATATTAGCAAAACAGTGTCTCCATTACTTGTAATGATGACTTGTTTCACTTCCATGTATTGCAAGTGGGATATGGAGCACTTTTGGTGTCGGTCGAGATGGAAAAAAACATAGCACCTTTCCCAACCTCTGCTCTTTCAAGGGCTTTTGTCTTTTTTGTCTTTTGTCCGATATTCGATTTGACCATCATGATAGATTAATTCCAAAATATCACAGAAACCGTTGCTCCTAGCGTTATATATTAGCAAAACAGTGTCTCCATTACTTGTAATGATGATTTGTTTCACTTCCAAGTATTGCAAGTGGGATATGGAGCACTTTTGGTGTAGGTCGAGATGGAAAAAAACATAGCACCTTTCCCAACCTCTGCTCTTTCAAGGGCTTTTTTCTTTTTTTTCTTCTGTCCGATATTCGATTTGACCACCATGATAGATTAATTCCAAAATATCACAGAAACCGTTGCTCCTAGCGTTATATATTAGCAAAACAGTGTCTCCATTACTTGTAATGATGATTTGTTTCACTTCCATGTATTGCAAGTGGGATATGGAGCACTTTTGGTGTCGGTCGAGATGGAAAAAAACATAGCACCTTTCCCAACCTCTGCTCTTTCAAGGGCTTTTTTCTTTTTTTTCTTCTGTCCGATATTCGATTTGACCACCATGATAGATTAATTCCATAATATCACAGAAACCGTTGCTCCTAGCGTTATATATTAGCAAAACAGTGTCTCCATTACTTGTAATGATGATTTGTTTCACTTCCATGTATTGCAAGTGGGATATGGAGCACTTTTGGTGTCGGTCGAGATGGAAAAAAACATAGCACCTTTCCCAACCTCTGCTCTTTCAAGGGCTTTTTTCTTTTTTTTCTTCTGTCCGATATTCGATTTGACCACCATGATAGATTAATTCCAAAATATCACAGAAACCGTTGCTCCTAGCGTTATATATTAGCAAAACAGTGTCTCCATTACTTGTAATGATGATTTGTTTCACTTCCATGTATTGCAAGTGGGATATGGAGCACTTTTGGTGTCGGTCGAGATGGAAAAAAACAAAGCACCTTTCCCAACCTCTGCTCTTTTAAGGGCTTTTGTCTTTTTTGTCTTTTGTCCGATATTCGATTTGACCACCATGATAGATTAATTCCATAATATCACAGAAACCGTTGCTCCTAGCGTTATATATTAGCAAAACAGTGTCTCCATTACTTGTAATGATGATTTGTTTCACTTCCATGTATTGCAAGTGGGATATGGAGCACTTTTGGTGTCGGTCGAGATGGAAAAAAACATAGCACCTTTCCCAACCTCTGCTCTTTCAAGGCCTTTTTTCTTTTTTTTCTACTGTCCGATATTCGATTTGACCACCATGATAGATTAATTCCATAATATCACAGAAACCGTTGCTCCTAGCGTTATATATTAGCAAAACAGTGTCTCCATTACTTGTAATGATGATTTGTTTCACTTCCATGTATTGCAAGTGGGATATGGAGCACTTTTGGTGTCGGTCGAGATGGAAAAAAACAAAGCACCTTTCCCAACCTCTGCTCTTTTAAGGGCTTTTTTCTTTTTTGTCTTTTGTCCGATATTCGATTTGACCACCATGATAGATTAATTCCATAATATCACAGAAACCGTTGCTCCTAGCGTTATATATTAGCAAAACAGTGTCTCCATTACTTGTAATGATGATTTGTTTCACTTCCATGTATTGCAAGTGGGATATGGAGCACTTTTGGTGTCGGTCGAGATGGAAAAAAACAAAGCACCTTTCCCAACCTCTGCTCTTTTAAGGGCTTTTGTCTTTTTTGTCTTTTGTCCGATATTCGATTTGACCACCATGATAGATTAATTCCATAATATCACAGAAACCGTTGCTCCTAGCGTTATATATTAGCAAATCGGTGTCTCCATTACTTGCAATGATGACTTGTTTCACTTCCAAGTATTGCAAGTGGGATATGGAGCACTTTTGGTGTAGGTCGAGATGGAAAAAAACATAGCACCTTTCCCAACCTCTGCTCTTTCAAGGGCTTTTTTCTTTTTTTTCTTCTGTCCGATATTCGATTTGACCACCATGATAGATTAATTCCAAAATATCACAGAAAACGTTGCTCCTAGCGTTATATATTAGCAAAACGGTGTCTCCATTACTTGTAATGATGATTTGTTTCACTTCCATGTATTGCAAGTGGGATATGGAGCACTTTTGGTGTAGGTCGAGATGGAAAAAAACATAGCACCTTTCCCAACCTCTGCTCTTTCAAGGGCTTTTTTCTTTTTTTTCTTCTGTCCGATATTCGATTTGACCACCATGATAGATTAATTCCATAATATCACAGAAACCGTTGCTCCTAGCGTTATATATTAGCAAAACAGTGTCTCCATTACTTG
Source organism: Anopheles coustani (assembly GCF_943734705.1). Classification (NCBI taxonomy): domain Eukaryota; kingdom Metazoa; phylum Arthropoda; class Insecta; order Diptera; family Culicidae; genus Anopheles; species Anopheles coustani. The sequence goes on along the minus strand of NW_026525463.1, from coordinate 70,209 downwards.
TAATGATGATTTGTTTCACTTCCATGTATTGCAAGTGGGATATGGAGCACTTTTGGTGTAGGTCGAGATGGAAAAAAACATAGCACCTTTCCCAACCTCTGCTCTTTCAAGGGCTTTTTTCTTTTTTTTCTTCTGTCCGATATTCGATTTGACCACCATGATAGATTAATTCCATAATATCACAGAAACCGTTGCTCCTAGCGTTATATATTAGCAAAACAGTGTCTCCATTACTTGTAATGATGATTTGTTTCACTTCCATGTATTGCAAGTGGGATATGGAGCACTTTTGGTGTAGGTCGAGATGGAAAAAAACATAGCACCTTTCCCAACCTCTGCTCTTTTAAGGGCTTTTGTCTTTTTTGTCTTTTGTCCGATATTCGATTTGACCACCATGATAGATTAATTCCATAATATCACAGAAACCGTTGCTCCTAGCGTTATATATTAGCAAAACAGTGTCTCCATTACTTGTAATGATGATTTGTTTCACTTCCATGTATTGCAAGTGGGATATGGAGCACTTTTGGTGTAGGTCGAGATGGAAAAAAACATAGCACCTTTCCCAACCTCTGCTCTTTCAAGGGCTTTTTTCTTTTTTTTCTTCTGTCCGATATTCGATTTGACCACCATGATAGATTAATTCCAAAATATCACAGAAACCGTTGCTCCTAGCGTTATATATTAGCAAAACAGTGTCTCCATTACTTGTAATGATGATTTGTTTCACTTCCATGTATTGCAAGTGGGATATGGAGCACTTTTGGTGTCGGTCGAGATGGAAAAAAACATAGCACCTTTCCCAACCTCTGCTCTTTCAAGGGCTTTTTTCTTTTTTTTCTTCTGTCCGATATTCGATTTGACCACCATGATAGATTAATTCCAAAATATCACAGAAAACGTTGCTCCTAGCGTTATATATTAGCAAAACGGTGTCTCCATTACTTGTAATGATGATTTGTTTCACTTCCATGTATTGCAAGTGGGATATGGAGCACTTTTGGTGTAGGTCGAGATGGAAAAAAACATAGCACCTTTCCCAACCTCTGCTCTTTTAAGGGCTTTTGTCTTTTTTGTCTTTTGTCCGATATTCGATTTGACCACCATGATAGATTAATTCCATAATATCACAGAAACCGTTGCTCCTAGCGTTATATATTAGCAAAACAGTGTCTCCATTACTTGTAATGATGATTTGTTTCACTTCCATGTATTGCAAGTGGGATATGGAGCACTTTTGGTGTAGGTCGAGATGGAAAAAAACATAGCACCTTTCCCAACCTCTGCTCTTTCAAGGGCTTTTTTCTTTTTTTTCTTCTGTCCGATATTCGATTTGACCACCATGATAGATTAATTCCAAAATATCACAGAAACCGTTGCTCCTAGCGTTATATATTAGCAAAACAGTGTCTCCATTACTTGTAATGATGATTTGTTTCACTTCCATGTATTGCAAGTGGGATATGGAGCACTTTTGGTGTCGGTCGAGATGGAAAAAAACAAAGCACCTTTCCCAACCTCTGCTCTTTTAAGGGCTTTTGTCTTTTTTGTCTTTTGTCCGATATTCGATTTGACCACCATGATAGATTAATTCCATAATATCACAGAAACCGTTGCTCCTAGCGTTATATATTAGCAAATCGGTGTCTCCATTACTTGCAATGATGACTTGTTTCACTTCCAAGTATTGCAAGTGGGATATGGAGCACTTTTGGTGTAGGTCGAGATGGAAAAAAACATAGCACCTTTCCCAACCTCTGCTCTTTTAAGGGCTTTTGTCTTTTTTGTCTTTTGTCCGATATTCGATTTGACCACCATGATAGATTAATTCCAAAATATCACAGAAACCGTTGCTCCTAGCGTTATATATTAGCAAAACAGTGTCTCCATTACTTGTAATGATGATTTGTTTCACTTCCATGTATTGCAAGTGGGATATGGAGCACTTTTGGTGTCGGTCGAGATGGAAAAAAACATAGCACCTTTCCCAACCTCTGCTCTTTCAAGGGCTTTTTTCTTTTTTTTCTTCTGTCCGATATTCGATTTGACCACCATGATAGATTAATTCCAAAATATCACAGAAAACGTTGCTCCTAGCGTTATATATTAGCAAAACAGTGTCTCCATTACTTGTAATGATGATTTGTTTCACTTCCATGTATTGCAAGTGGGATATGGAGCACTTTTGGTGTAGGTCGAGATGGAAAAAAACATAGCACCTTTCCCAACCTCTGCTCTTTTAAGGGCTTTTGTCTTTTTTGTCTTTTGTCCGATATTCGATTTGACCACCATGATAGATTAATTCCATAATATCACAGAAACCGTTGCTCCTAGCGTTATATATTAGCAAAACAGTGTCTCCATTACTTGTAATGATGATTTGTTTCACTTCCATGTATTGCAAGTGGGATATGGAGCACTTTTGGTGTCGGTCGAGATGGAAAAAAACATAGCACCTTTCCCAACCTCTGCTCTTTCAAGGGCTTTTTTCTTTTTTTTCTTCTGTCCGATATTCGATTTGACCACCATGATAGATTAATTCCAAAATATCACAGAAAACGTTGCTCCTAGCGTTATATATTAGCAAAACGGTGTCTCCATTACTTGTAATGATGATTTGTTTCACTTCCATGTATTGCAAGTGGGATATGGAGCACTTTTGGTGTAGGTCGAGATGGAAAAAAACATAGCACCTTTCCCAACCTCTGCTCTTTTAAGGGCTTTTGTCTTTTTTGTCTTTTGTCCGATATTCGATTTGACCACCATGATAGATTAATTCCATAATATCACAGAAACCGTTGCTCCTAGCGTTATATATTAGCAAAACAGTGTCTCCATTACTTGTAATGATGATTTGTTTCACTTCCATGTATTGCAAGTGGGATATGGAGCACTTTTGGTGTAGGTCGAGATGGAAAAAAACATAGCACCTTTCCCAACCTCTGCTCTTTCAAGGGCTTTTTTCTTTTTTTTCTTCTGTCCGATATTCGATTTGACCACCATGATAGATTAATTCCAAAATATCACAGAAACCGTTGCTCCTAGCGTTATATATTAGCAAAACAGTGTCTCCATTACTTGTAATGATGATTTGTTTCACTTCCATGTATTGCAAGTGGGATATGGAGCACTTTTGGTGTAGGTCGAGATGGAAAAAAACATAGCACCTTTCCCAACCTCTGCTCTTTCAAGGCCTTTTTTCTTTTTTGTCTTTTGTCCGATATTCGATTTGACCACCATGATAGATTAATTCCATAATATCACAGAAACCGTTGCTCCTAGCGTTATATATTAGCAAAACAGTGTCTCCATTACTTGTAATGATGATTTGTTTCACTTCCATGTATTGCAAGTGGGATATGGAGCACTTTTGGTGTCGGTCGAGATGGAAAAAAACAAAGCACCTTTCCCAACCTCTGCTCTTTTAAGGGCTTTTGTCTTTTTTGTCTTTTGTTCGATATTCGATTTGACCACCATGATAGATTAATTCCATAATATCACAGAAACCGTTGCTCCTAGCGTTATATATTAGCAAATCGGTGTCTCCATTACTTGTAATGATGATTTGTTTCACTTCCATGTATTGCAAGTGGGATATGGAGCACTTTTGGTGTAGGTCGAGATGGAAAAAAACAAAGCACCTTTCCCAACCTCTGCTCTTTCAAGGGCTTTTTTCTTTTTTTTCTTCTGTCCGATATTCGATTTGACCACCATGATAGATTAATTCCAAAATATCACAGAAACCGTTGCTCCTAGCGTTATATATTGGCAAAACAGTGTCTCCATTACTTGTAATGATGATTTGTTTCACTTCCATGTATTGCAAGTGGGATATGGAGCACTTTTGGTGTAGGTCGAGATGGAAAAAAACATAGCACCTTTCCCAACCTCTGCTCTTTTAAGGGCTTTTGTCTTTTTTGTCTTTTGTCCGATATTCGATTTGACCACCATGATAGATTAATTCCAAAATATCACAGAAACCGTTGCTCCTAGCGTTATATATTAGCAAAACAGTGTCTCCATTACTTGTAATGATGATTTGTTTCACTTCCATGTATTGCAAGTGGGATATGGAGCACTTTTGGTGTCGGTCGAGATGGAAAAAAACATAGCACCTTTCCCAACCTCTGCTCATTCAAGGGCTTTTTTCTTTTTTTTCTTCTGTCCGATATTCGATTTGACCACCATGATAGATTAATTCCAAAATATCACAGAAAACGTTGCTCCTAGCGTTATATATTAGCAAAACGGTGTCTCCATTACTTGTAATGATGATTTGTTTCACTTCCATGTATTGCAAGTGGGATATGGAGCACTTTTGGTGTAGGTCGAGATGGAAAAAAACATAGCACCTTTCCCAACCTCTGCTCTTTTAAGGGCTTTTGTCTTTTTTGTCTTTTGTCCGATATTCGATTTGACCACCATGATAGATTAATTCCATAATATCACAGAAACCGTTGCTCCTAGCGTTATATATTAGCAAAACAGTGTCTCCATTACTTGTAATGATGATTTGTTTCACTTCCATGTATTGCAAGTGGGATATGGAGCACTTTTGGTGTAGGTCGAGATGGAAAAAAACATAGCACCTTTCCCAACCTCTGCTCTTTCAAGGGCTTTTTTCTTTTTTTTCTTCTGTCCGATATTCGATTTGACCACCATGATAGATTAATTCCAAAATATCACAGAAACCGTTGCTCCTAGCGTTATATATTAGCAAAACAGTGTCTCCATTACTTGTAATGATGATTTGTTTCACTTCCATGTATTGCAAGTGGGATATGGAGCACTTTTGGTGTCGGTCGAGATGGAAAAAAACATAGCACCTTTCCCAACCTCTGCTCTTTTAAGGGCTTTTGTCTTTTTTGTCTTTTGTCCGATATTCGATTTGACCACCATGATAGATTAATTCCATAATATCACAGAAACCGTTGCTCCTAGCGTTATATATTAGCAAAACAGTGTCTCCATTACTTGTAATGATGATTTGTTTCACTTCCATGTATTGCAAGTGGGATATGGAGCACTTTTGGTGTCGGTCGAGATGGAAAAAAACAAAGCACCTTTCCCAACCTCTGCTCTTTTAAGGGCTTTTGTCTTTTTTGTCTTTTGTCTGATATTCGATTTGACCACCATGATAGATTAATTCCATAATATCACAGAAACCGTTGCTCCTAGCGTTATATATTAGCAAATCGGTGTCTCCATTACTTGCAATGATGATTTGTTTCACTTCCATGTATTGCAAGTGGGATATGGAGCACTTTTGGTGTAGGTCGAGATGGAAAAAAACAAAGCACCTTTCCCAACCTCTGCTCTTTCAAGGGCTTTTTTCTTTTTTTTCTTCTGTCCGATATTCGATTTGACCACCATGATAGATTAATTCCAAAATATCACAGAAAACGTTGCTCCTAGCGTTATATATTAGCAAAACGGTGTCTCCATTACTTGTAATGATGATTTGTTTCACTTCCATGTATTGCAAGTGGGATATGGAGCACTTTTGGTGTAGGTCGAGATGGAAAAAAACATAGCACCTTTCCCAACCTCTGCTCTTTTAAGGGCTTTTGTCTTTTTTGTCTTTTGTCCGATATTCGATTTGACCACCATGATAGATTAATTCCATAATATCACAGAAACCGTTGCTCCTAGCGTTATATATTAGCAAAACAGTGTCTCCATTACTTGTAATGATGATTTGTTTCACTTCCATGTATTGCAAGTGGGATATGGAGCACTTTTGGTGTCGGTCGAGATGGAAAAAAACAAAGCACCTTTCCCAACCTCTGCTCTTTTAAGGGCTTTTGTCTTTTTTGTCTTTTGTCCGATATTCGATTTGACCACCATGATAGATTAATTCCATAATATCACAGAAACCGTTGCTCCTAGCGTTATATATTAGCAAAACGGTGTCTCCATTACTTGTAATGATGATTTGTTTCACTTCCATGTATTGCAAGTGGGATATGGAGCACTTTTGGTGTCGGTCGAGATGGAAAAAAACATAGCACCTTTCCCAACCTCTGCTCTTTCAAGGCCTTTTTTCTTTTTTTTCTACTGTCCGATATTCGATTTGACCACCATGATAGATTAATTCCATAATATCACAGAAACCGTTGCTCCTAGCGTTATATATTAGCAAAACAGTGTCTCCATTACTTGTAATGATGATTTGTTTCACTTCCATGTATTGCAAGTGGGATATGGAGCACTTTTGGTGTCGGTCGAGATGGAAAAAAACAAAGCACCTTTCCCAACCTCTGCTCTTTTAAGGGCTTTTGTCTTTTTTGTCTTTTGTCTGATATTCGATTTGACCACCATGATAGATTAATTCCATAATATCACAGAAACCGTTGCTCCTAGCGTTATATATTAGCAAAACAGTGTCTCCATTACTTGTAATGATGATTTGTTTCACTTCCATGTATTGCAAGTGGGATATGGAGCACTTTTGGTGTAGGTCGAGATGGAAAAAAACATAGCACCTTTCCCAACCTCTGCTCTTTTAAGGGCTTTTGTCTTTTTTGTCTTTTGTCCGATATTCGATTTGACCACCATGATAGATTAATTCCATAATATCACAGAAACCGTTGCTCCTAGCGTTATATATTAGCAAATCGGTGTCTCCATTACTTGCAATGATGATTTGTTTCACTTCCATGTATTGCAAGTGGGATATGGAGCACTTTTGGTGTAGGTCGAGATGGAAAAAAACAAAGCACCTTTCCCAACCTCTGCTCTTTCAAGGGCTTTTTTCTTTTTTTTCTTCTGTCCGATATTCGATTTGACCACCATGATAGATTAATTCCAAAATATCACAGAAACCGTTGCTCCTAGCGTTATATATTGGCAAAACAGTGTCTCCATTACTTGTAATGATGATTTGTTTCACTTCCATGTATTGCAAGTGGGATATGGAGCACTTTTGGTGTAGGTCGAGATGGAAAAAAACATAGCACCTTTCCCAACCTCTGCTCTTTTAAGGGCTTTTGTCTTTTTTGTCTTTTGTCCGATATTCGATTTGACCACCATGATAGATTAATTCCAAAATATCACAGAAACCGTTGCTCCTAGCGTTATATATTAGCAAAACAGTGTCTCCATTACTTGTAATGATGATTTGTTTCACTTCCATGTATTGCAAGTGGGATATGGAGCACTTTTGGTGTCGGTCGAGATGGAAAAAAACAAAGCACCTTTCCCAACCTCTGCTCTTTTAAGGGCTTTTGTCTTTTTTGTCTTTTGTCCGATATTCGATTTGACCACCATGATAGATTAATTCCATAATATCACAGAAACCGTTGCTCCTAGCGTTATATATTAGCAAATCGGTGTCTCCATTACTTGTAATGATGATTTGTTTCACTTCCATGTATTGCAAGTGGGATATGGAGCACTTTTGGTGTCGGTCGAGATGGAAAAAAACAAAGCACCTTTCCCAACCTCTGCTCTTTTAAGGGCTTTTGTCTTTTTTGTCTTTTGTCTGATATTCGATTTGACCACCATGATAGATTAATTCCATAATATCACAGAAACCGTTGCTCCTAGCGTTATATATTAGCAAATCGGTGTCTCCATTACTTGCAATGATGATTTGTTTCACTTCCATGTATTGCAAGTGGGATATGGAGCACTTTTGGTGTAGGTCGAGATGGAAAAAAACAAAGCACCTTTCCCAACCTCTGCTCTTTCAAGGGCTTTTTTCTTTTTTTTCTTCTGTCCGATATTCGATTTGACCACCATGATAGATTAATTCCAAAATATCACAGAAACCGTTGCTCCTAGCGTTATATATTGGCAAAACAGTGTCTCCATTACTTGTAATGATGATTTGTTTCACTTCCATGTATTGCAAGTGGGATATGGAGCACTTTTGGTGTAGGTCGAGATGGAAAAAAACATAGCACCTTTCCCAACTTCTGCTCTTTTAAGGGCTTTTGTCTTTTTTGTCTTTTGTCCGATATTCGATTTGACCACCATGATAGATTAATTCCAAAATATCACAGAAACCGTTGCTCCTAGCGTTATATATTAGCAAAACAGTGTCTCCATTACTTGTAATGATGATTTGTTTCACTTCCATGTATTGCAAGTGGGATATGGAGCACTTTTGGTGTCGGTCGAGATGGAAAAAAACATAGCACCTTTCCCAACCTCTGCTCTTTCAAGGGCTTTTTTCTTTTTTTTTCTTCTGTCCGATATTCGATTTGACCACCATGATAGATTAATTCCAAAATATCACAGAAAACGTTGCTCCTAGCGTTATATATTAGCAAAACGGTGTCTCCATTACTTGTAATGATGATTTGTTTCACTTCCATGTATTGCAAGTGGGATATGGAGCACTTTTGGTGTAGGTCGAGATGGAAAAAAACATAGCACCTTTCCCAACCTCTGCTCTTTTAAGGGCTTTTGTCTTTTTTGTCTTTTGTCCGATATTCGATTTGACCACCATGATAGATTAATTCCATAATATCACAGAAACCGTTGCTCCTAGCGTTATATATTAGCAAAACAGTGTCTCCATTACTTGTAATGATGATTTGTTTCACTTCCATGTATTGCAAGTGGGATATGGAGCACTTTTGGTGTCGGTCGAGATGGAAAAAAACATAGCACCTTTCCCAACCTCTGCTCTTTCAAGGGCTTTTTTCTTTTTTTTCTTCTGTCCGATATTCGATTTGACCACCATGATAGATTAATTCCAAAATATCACAGAAAACGTTGCTCCTAGCGTTATATATTAGCAAAACGGTGTCTCCATTACTTGTAATGATGATTTGTTTCACTTCCATGTATTGCAAGTGGGATATGGAGCACTTTTGGTGTCGGTCGAGATGGAAAAAAACATAGCACCTTTCCCAACCTCTGCTCTTTCAAGGCCTTTTTTCTTTTTTTTCTACTGTCCGATATTCGATTTGACCACCATGATAGATTAATTCCATAATATCACAGAAACCGTTGCTCCTAGCGTTATATATTAGCAAAACAGTGTCTCCATTACTTGTAATGATGATTTGTTTCACTTCCATGTATTGCAAGTGGGATATGGAGCACTTTTGGTGTCGGTCGAGATGGAAAAAAACAAAGCACCTTTCCCAACCTCTGCTCTTTTAAGGGCTTTTGTCTTTTTTGTCTTTTGTCCGATATTCGATTTGACCACCATGATAGATTAATTCCATAATATCACAGAAACCGTTGCTCCTAGCGTTATATATTAGCAAATCGGTGTCTCCATTACTTGCAATGATGATTTGTTTCACTTCCATGTATTGCAAGTGGGATATGGAGCACTTTTGGTGTAGGTCGAGATGGAAAAAAACAAAGCACCTTTCCCAACCTCTGCTCTTTCAAGGGCTTTTTTCTTTTTTTTCTTCTGTCCGATATTCGATTTGACCACCATGATAGATTAATTCCAAAATATCACAGAAACCGTTGCTCCTAGCGTTATATATTGGCAAAACAGTGTCTCCATTACTTGTAATGATGATTTGTTTCACTTCCATGTATTGCAAGTGGGATATGGAGCACTTTTGGTGTAGGTCGAGATGGAAAAAAACATAGCACCTTTCCCAACCTCTGCTCTTTTAAGGGCTTTTGTCTTTTTTGTCTTTTGTCCGATATTCGATTTGACCACCATGATAGATTAATTCCAAAATATCACAGAAACCGTTGCTCCTAGCGTTATATATTAGCAAAACAGTGTCTCCATTACTTGTAATGATGATTTGTTTCACTTCCATGTATTGCAAGTGGGATATGGAGCACTTTTGGTGTCGGTCGAGATGGAAAAAAACAAAGCACCTTTCCCAACCTCTGCTCTTTTAAGGGCTTTTGTCTTTTTTGTCTTTTGTCCGATATTCGATTTGACCACCATGATAGATTAATTCCATAATATCACAGAAACCGTTGCTCCTAGCGTTATATATTAGCAAATCGGTGTCTCCATTACTTGCAATGATGATTTGTTTCACTTCCATGTATTGCAAGTGGGATATGGAGCACTTTTGGTGTAGGTCGAGATGGAAAAAAACAAAGCACCTTTCCCAACCTCTGCTCTTTCAAGGGCTTTTTTCTTTTTTTTCTTCTGTCCGATATTCGATTTGACCACCATGATAGATTAATTCCAAAATATCACAGAAACCGTTGCTCCTAGCGTTATATATTGGCAAAACAGTGTCTCCATTACTTGTAATGATGATTTGTTTCACTTCCATGTATTGCAAGTGGGATATGGAGCACTTTTGGTGTAGGTCGAGATGGAAAAAAACATAGCACCTTTCCCAACCTCTGCTCTTTTAAGGGCTTTTGTCTTTTTTGTCTTTTGTCCGATATTCGATTTGACCACCATGATAGATTAATTCCAAAATATCACAGAAACCGTTGCTCCTAGCGTTATATATTAGCAAAACAGTGTCTCCATTACTTGTAATGATGATTTGTTTCACTTCCATGTATTGCAAGTGGGATATGGAGCACTTTTGGTGTCGGTCGAGATGGAAAAAAACAAAGCACCTTTCCCAACCTCTGCTCTTTTAAGGGCTTTTGTCTTTTTTGTCTTTTGTCCGATATTCGATTTGACCACCATGATAGATTAATTCCATAATATCACAGAAACCGTTGCTCCTAGCGTTATATATTAGCAAATCGGTGTCTCCATTACTTGCAATGATGATTTGTTTCACTTCCATGTATTGCAAGTGGGATATGGAGCACTTTTGGTGTAGGTCGAGATGGAAAAAAACAAAGCACCTTTCCCAACCTCTGCTCTTTCAAGGGCTTTTTTCTTTTTTTTCTTCTGTCCGATATTCGATTTGACCACCATGATAGATTAATTCCAAAATATCACAGAAACCGTTGCTCCTAGCGTTATATATTGGCAAAACAGTGTCTCCATTACTTGTAATGATGATTTGTTTCACTTCCATGTATTGCAAGTGGGATATGGAGCACTTTTGGTGTAGGTCGAGATGGAAAAAAACATAGCACCTTTCCCAACCTCTGCTCTTTTAAGGGCTTTTGTCTTTTTTGTCTTTTGTCCGATATTCGATTTGACCACCATGATAGATTAATTCCAAAATATCACAGAAACCGTTGCTCCTAGCGTTATATATTAGCAAAACAGTGTCTCCATTACTTGTAATGATGATTTGTTTCACTTCCATGTATTGCAAGTGGGATATGGAGCACTTTTGGTGTCGGTCGAGATGGAAAAAAACATAGCACCTTTCCCAACCTCTGCTCTTTCAAGGGCTTTTTTCTTTTTTTTCTTCTGTCCGATATTCGATTTGACCACCATGATAGATTAATTCCAAAATATCACAGAAAACGTTGCTCCTAGCGTTATATATTAGCAAAACGGTGTCTCCATTACTTGTAATGATGATTTGTTTCACTTCCATGTATTGCAAGTGGGATATGGAGCACTTTTGGTGTAGGTCGAGATGGAAAAAAACATAGCACCTTTCCCAACCTCTGCTCTTTTAAGGGCTTTTGTCTTTTTTGTCTTTTGTCCGATATTCGATTTGACCACCATGATAGATTAATTCCATAATATCACAGAAACCGTTGCTCCTAGCGTTATATATTAGCAAAACAGTGTCTCCATTACTTGTAATGATGATTTGTTTCACTTCCATGTATTGCAAGTGGGATATGGAGCACTTTTGGTGTCGGTCGAGATGGAAAAAAACATAGCACCTTTCCCAACCTCTGCTCTTTCAAGGCCTTTTTTCTTTTTTTTCTACTGTCCGATATTCGATTTGACCACCATGATAGATTAATTCCATAATATCACAGAAACCGTTGCTCCTAGCGTTATATATTAGCAAAACAGTGTCTCCATTACTTGTAATGATGATTTGTTTCACTTCCATGTATTGCAAGTGGGATATGGAGCACTTTTGGTGTCGGTCGAGATGGAAAAAAACAAAGCACCTTTCCCAACCTCTGCTCTTTTAAGGGCTTTTGTCTTTTTTGTCTTTTGTCCGATATTCGATTTGACCACCATGATAGATTAATTCCATAATATCACAGAAACCGTTGCTCCTAGCGTTATATATTAGCAAATCGGTGTCTCCATTACTTGCAATGATGATTTGTTTCACTTCCATGTATTGCAAGTGGGATATGGAGCACTTTTGGTGTAGGTCGAGATGGAAAAAAACATAGCACCTTTCCCAACCTCTGCTCTTTTAAGGGCTTTTGTCTTTTTTGTCTTTTGTCCGATATTCGATTTGACCACCATGATAGATTAATTCCAAAATATCACAGAAACCGTTGCTCCTAGCGTTATATATTAGCAAAACAGTGTCTCCATTACTTGTAATGATGATTTGTTTCACTTCCATGTATTGCAAGTGGGATATGGAGCACTTTTGGTGTCGGTCGAGATGGAAAAAAACATAGCACCTTTCCCAACCTCTGCTCTTTCAAGGGCTTTTTTCTTTTTTTTCTTCTGTCCGATATTCGATTTGACCACCATGATAGATTAATTCCAAAATATCACAGAAAACGTTGCTCCTAGCGTTATATATTAGCAAAACGGTGTCTCCATTACTTGTAATGATGATTTGTTTCACTTCCATGTATTGCAAGTGGGATATGGAGCACTTTTGGTGTAGGTCGAGATGGAAAAAAACATAGCACCTTTCCCAACCTCTGCTCTTTTAAGGGCTTTTGTCTTTTTTGTCTTTTGTCCGATATTCGATTTGACCACCATGATAGATTAATTCCATAATATCACAGAAACCGTTGCTCCTAGCGTTATATATTAGCAAAACAGTGTCTCCATTACTTGTAATGATGATTTGTTTCACTTCCATGTATTGCAAGTGGGATATGGAGCACTTTTGGTGTCGGTCGAGATGGAAAAAAACATAGCACCTTTACAACCTCTGCTCTTTCAAGGCCTTTTTTCTTTTTTTTCTACTGTCCGATATTCGATTTGACCACCATGATAGATTAATTCCATAATATCACAGAAACCGTTGCTCCTAGCGTTATATATTAGCAAAACAGTGTCTCCATTACTTGTAATGATGATTTGTTTCACTTCCATGTATTGCAAGTGGGATATGGAGCACTTTTGGTGTCGGTCGAGATGGAAAAAAACAAAGCACCTTTCCCAACCTCTGCTCTTTTAAGGGCTTTTGTCTTTTTTGTCTTTTGTCCGATATTCGATTTGACCACCATGATAGATTAATTCCATAATATCACAGAAACCGTTGCTCCTAGCGTTATATATTAGCAAATCGGTGTCTCCATTACTTGCAATGATGATTTGTTTCACTTCCATGTATTGCAAGTGGGATATGGAGCACTTTTGGTGTAGGTCGAGATGGAAAAAAACAAAGCACCTTTCCCAACCTCTGCTCTTTCAAGGGCTTTTTTCTTTTTTTTCTTCTGTCCGATATTCGATTTGACCACCATGATAGATTAATTCCAAAATATCACAGAAACCGTTGCTCCTAGCGTTATATATTGGCAAAACAGTGTCTCCATTACTTGTAATGATGATTTGTTTCACTTCCATGTATTGCAAGTGGGATATGGAGCACTTTTGGTGTAGGTCGAGATGGAAAAAAACATAGCACCTTTCCCAACCTCTGCTCTTTTAAGGGCTTTTGTCTTTTTTGTCTTTTGTCCGATATTCGATTTGACCACCATGATAGATTAATTCCAAAATATCACAGAAACCGTTGCTCCTAGCGTTATATATTAGCAAAACAGTGTCTCCATTACTTGTAATGATGATTTGTTTCACTTCCATGTATTGCAAGTGGGATATGGAGCACTTTTGGTGTCGGTCGAGATGGAAAAAAACAAAGCACCTTTCCCAACCTCTGCTCTTTTAAGGGCTTTTGTCTTTTTTGTCTTTTGTCCGATATTCGATTTGACCACCATGATAGATTAATTCCATAATATCACAAAAACCGTTGCTCCTAGCGTTATATATTAGCAAATCGGTGTCTCCATTACTTGCAATGATGATTTGTTTCACTTCCATGTATTGCAAGTGGGATATGGAGCACTTTTGGTGTAGGTCGAGATGGAAAAAAACAAAGCACCTTTCCCAACCTCTGCTCTTTCAAGGGCTTTTTTCTTTTTTTTCTTCTGTCCGATATTCGATTTGACCACCATGATAGATTAATTCCAAAATATCACAGAAACCGTTGCTCCTAGCGTTATATATTGGCAAAACAGTGTCTCCATTACTTGTAATGATGATTTGTTTCACTTCCATGTATTGCAAGTGGGATATGGAGCACTTTTGGTGTAGGTCGAGATGGAAAAAAACAAAGCACCTTTCCCAACCTCTGCTCTTTTAAGGGCTTTTTTCTTTTTTGTCTTTTGTCCGATATTCGATTTGACCACCATGATAGATTAATTCCATAATATCACAGAAACCGTTGCTCCTAGCGTTATATATTAGCAAAACAGTGTCTCCATTACTTGTAATGATGATTTGTTTCACTTCCATGTATTGCAAGTGGGATATAGAGCACTTTTGGTGTCGGTCGAGATGGAAAAAAACAAAGCACCTTTCCCAACCTCTGCTCTTTTAAGGGCTTTTGTCTTTTTTGTCTTTTGTCCGATATTCGATTTGACCACCATGATAGATTAATTCCATAATATCACAGAAACCGTTGCTCCTAGCGTTATATATTAGCAAATCGGTGTCTCCATTACTTGCAATGATGACTTGTTTCACTTCCAAGTATTGCAAGTGGGATATGGAGCACTTTTGGTGTAGGTCGAGATGGAAAAAAACATAGCACCTTTCCCAACCTCTGCTCTTTCAAGGGCTTTTTTCTTTTTTTTCTTCTGTCCGATATTCGATTTGACCACCATGATAGATTAATTCCAAAATATCACAGAAACCGTTGCTCCTAGCGTTATATATTAGCAAAACGGTGTCTCCATTACTTGTAATGATGATTTGTTTCACTTCCATGTATTGCAAGTGGGATATGGAGCACTTTTGGTGTAGGTCGAGATGGAAAAAAACATAGCACCTTTCCCAACCTCTGCTCTTTTAAGGGCTTTTGTCTTTTTTGTCTTTTGTCCGATATTCGATTTGACCACCATGATAGATTAATTCCAAAATATCACAGAAACCGTTGCTCCTAGCGTTATATATTAGCAAAACAGTGTCTCCATTACTTGTAATGATGATTTGTTTCACTTCCATGTATTGCAAGTGGGATATGGAGCACTTTTGGTGTCGGTCGAGATGGAAAAAAACATAGCACCTTTCCCAACCTCTGCTCTTTCAAGGGCTTTTTTCTTTTTTTTCTTCTGTCCGATATTCGATTTGACCACCATGATAGATTAATTCCAAAATATCACAGAAAACGTTGCTCCTAGCGTTATATATTAGCAAAACGGTGTCTCCATTACTTGTAATGATGATTTGTTTCACTTCCATGTATTGCAAGTGGGATATGGAGCACTTTTGGTGTAGGTCGAGATGGAAAAAAACATAGCACCTTTCCCAACCTCTGCTCTTTCAAGGCCTTTTTTCTTTTTTGTCTTTTGTCCGATATTCGATTTGACCACCATGATAGATTAATTCCATAATATCACAGAAACCGTTGCTCCTAGCGTTATATATTAGCAAAACAGTGTCTCCATTACTTGTAATGATGATTTGTTTCACTTCCATGTATTGCAAGTGGGATATGGAGCACTTTTGGTGTCGGTCGAGATGGAAAAAAACATAGCACCTTTCCCAACCTCTGCTCTTTCAAGGCCTTTTTTCTTTTTTTTCTACTGTCCGATATTCGATTTGACCACCATGATAGATTAATTCCATAATATCACAGAAACCGTTGCTCCTAGCGTTATATATTAGCAAAACAGTGTCTCCATTACTTGTAATGATGATTTGTTTCACTTCCATGTATTGCAAGTGGGATATGGAGCACTTTTGGTGTCGGTCGAGATGGAAAAAAACAAAGCACCTTTCCCAACCTCTGCTCTTTTAAGGGCTTTTGTCTTTTTTGTCTTTTGTCCGATATTCGATTTGACCACCATGATAGATTAATTCCATAATATCACAGAAACCGTTGCTCCTAGCGTTATATATTAGCAAAACAGTGTCTCCATTACTTGTAATGATGATTTGTTTCACTTCCATGTATTGCAAGTGGGATATGGAGCACTTTTGGTGTCGGTCGAGATGGAAAAAAACATAGCACCTTTCCCAACCTCTGCTCTTTCAAGGCCTTTTTTCTTTTTTTTCTACTGTCCGATATTCGATTTGACCACCATGATAGATTAATTCCATAATATCACAGAAACCGTTGCTCCTAGCGTTATATATTAGCAAAACAGTGTCTCCATTACTTGTAATGATGATTTGTTTCACTTCCATGTATTGCAAGTGGGATATGGAGCACTTTTGGTGTCGGTCGAGATGGAAAAAAACAAAGCACCTTTCCCAACCTCTGCTCTTTTAAGGGCTTTTGTCTTTTTTGTCTTTTGTCCGATATTCGATTTGACCACCATGATAGATTAATTCCATAATATCACAGAAACCGTTGCTCCTAGCGTTATATATTTGCAAATCGGTGTCTCCATTACTTGCAATGATGATTTGTTTCACTTCCATGTATTGCAAGTGGGATATGGAGCACTTTTGGTGTAGGTCGAGATGGAAAAAAACAAAGCACCTTTCCCAACCTCTGCTCTTTCAAGGGCTTTTTTCTTTTTTTTCTTCTGTCCGATATTCGATTTGACCACCATGATAGATTAACTCCAAAATATCACAGAAACCGTTGCTCCTAGCGTTATATATTGGCAAAACAGTGTCTCCATTACTTGTAATGATGATTTGTTTCACTTCCATGTATTGCAAGTGGGATATGGAGCACTTTTGGTGTAGGTCGAGATGGAAAAAAACATAGCACCTTTCCCAACCTCTGCTCTTTTAAGGGCTTTTGTCTTTTTTGTCTTTTGTCCGATATTCGATTTGACCACCATGATAGATTAATTCCAAAATATCACAGAAACCGTTGCTCCTAGCGTTATATATTAGCAAAACAGTGTCTCCATTACTTGTAATGATGATTTGTTTCACTTCCATGTATTGCAAGTGGGATATGGAGCACTTTTGGTGTCGGTCGAGATGGAAAAAAACATAGCACCTTTCCCAACCTCTGCTCTTTCAAGGGCTTTTTTCTTTTTTTTCTTCTGTCCGATATTCGATTTGACCACCATGATAGATTAATTCCAAAATATCACAGAAAACGTTGCTCCTAGCGTTATATATTAGCAAAACGGTGTCTCCATTACTTGTAATGATGATTTGTTTCACTTCCATGTATTGCAAGTGGGATATGGAGCACTTTTGGTGTAGGTCGAGATGGAAAAAAACATAGCACCTTTCCCAACCTCTGCTCTTTTAAGGGCTTTTGTCTTTTTTGTCTTTTGTCCGATATTCGATTTGACCACCATGATAGATTAATTCCATAATATCACAGAAACCGTTGCTCCTAGCGTTATATATTAGCAAAACAGTGTCTCCATTACTTGTAATGATGATTTGTTTCACTTCCATGTATTGCAAGTGGGATATGGAGCACTTTTGGTGTCGGTCGAGATGGAAAAAAACATAGCACCTTTCCCAACCTCTGCTCTTTCAAGGCCTTTTTTCTTTTTTTTCTACTGTCCGATATTCGATTTGACCACCATGATAGATTAATTCCATAATATCACAGAAACCGTTGCTCCTAGCGTTATATATTAGCAAAACAGTGTCTCCATTACTTGTAATGATGATTTGTTTCACTTCCATGTATTGCAAGTGGGATATGGAGCACTTTTGGTGTCGGTCGAGATGGAAAAAAACAAAGCACCTTTCCCAACCTCTGCTCTTTTAAGGGCTTTTGTCTTTTTTGTCTTTTGTCCGATATTCGATTTGACCACCATGATAGATTAATTCCATAATATCACAGAAACCGTTGCTCCTAGCGTTATATATTAGCAAATCGGTGTCTCCATTACTTGCAATGATGATTTGTTTCACTTCCATGTATTGCAAGTGGGATATGGAGCACTTTTGGTGTAGGTCGAGATGGAAAAAAACAAAGCACCTTTCCCAACCTCTGCTCTTTCAAGGGCTTTTTTCTTTTTTTTCTTCTGTCCGATATTCGATTTGACCACCATGATAGATTAATTCCAAAATATCACAGAAACCGTTGCTCCTAGCGTTATATATTGGCAAAACAGTGTCTCCATTACTTGTAATGATGATTTGTTTCACTTCCATGTATTGCAAGTGGGATATGGAGCACTTTTGGTGTAGGTCGAGATGGAAAAAAACATAGCACCTTTCCCAACCTCTGCTCTTTTAAGGGCTTTTGTCTTTTTTGTCTTTTGTCCGATATTCGATTTGACCACCATGATAGATTAATTCCAAAATATCACAGAAAACGTTGCTCCTAGCGTTATATATTAGCAAAACGGTGTCTCCATTACTTGTAATGATGATTTGTTTCACTTCCATGTATTGCAAGTGGGATATGGAGCACTTTTGGTGTAGGTCGAGATGGAAAAAAACATAGCACCTTTCCCAACCTCTGCTCTTTTAAGGGCTTTTGTCTTTTTTGTCTTTTGTCCGATATTCGATTTGACCACCATGATAGATTAATTCCATAATATCACAGAAACCGTTGCTCCTAGCGTTATATATTAGCAAAACAGTGTCTCCATTACTTGTAATGATGATTTGTTTCACTTCCATGTATTGCAAGTGGGATATGGAGCACTTTTGGTGTCGGTCGAGATGGAAAAAAACATAGCACCTTTCCCAACCTCTGCTCTTTCAAGGCCTTTTTTCTTTTTTTTCTACTGTCCGATATTCGATTTGACCACCATGATAGATTAATTCCATAATATCACAGAAACCGTTGCTCCTAGCGTTATATATTAGCAAAACAGTGTCTCCATTACTTGTAATGATGATTTGTTTCACTTCCATGTATTGCAAGTGGGATATGGAGCACTTTTGGTGTCGGTCGAGATGGAAAAAAACAAAGCACCTTTCCCAACCTCTGCTCTTTTAAGGGCTTTTGTCTTTTTTGTCTTTTGTCCGATATTCGATTTGACCACCATGATAGATTAATTCCATAATATCACAGAAACCGTTGCTCCTAGCGTTATATATTAGCAAATCGGTGTCTCCATTACTTGCAATGATGATTTGTTTCACTTCCATGTATTGCAAGTGGGATATGGAGCACTTTTGGTGTAGGTCGAGATGGAAAAAAACAAAGCACCTTTCCCAACCTCTGCTCTTTTAAGGGCTTTTGTCTTTTTTGTCTTTTGTCCGATATTCGATTTGACCACCATGATAGATTAATTCCATAATATCACAGAAACCGTTGCTCCTAGCGTTATATATTAGCAAAACAGTGTCTCCATTACTTGTAATGATGATTTGTTTCACTTCCATGTATTGCAAGTGGGATATGGAGCACTTTTGGTGTCGGTCGAGATGGAAAAAAACATAGCACCTTTCCCAACCTCTGCTCTTTCAAGGCCTTTTTTCTTTTTTTTCTACTGTCCGATATTCGATTTGACCACCATGATAGATTAATTCCATAATATCACAGAAACCGTTGCTCCTAGCGTTATATATTAGCAAAACAGTGTCTCCATTACTTGTAATGATGATTTGTTTCACTTCCATGTATTGCAAGTGGGATATGGAGCACTTTTGGTGTCGGTCGAGATGGAAAAAAACAAAGCACCTTTCCCAACCTCTGCTCTTTTAAGGGCTTTTGTCTTTTTTGTCTTTTGTCCGATATTCGATTTGACCACCATGATAGATTAATTCCATAATATCACAGAAACCGTTGCTCCTAGCGTTATATATTAGCAAATCGGTGTCTCCATTACTTGCAATGATGATTTGTTTCACTTCCATGTATTGCAAGTGGGATATGGAGCACTTTTGGTGTAGGTCGAGATGGAAAAAAACAAAGCACCTTTCCCAACCTCTGCTCTTTCAAGGGCTTTTTTCTTTTTTTTCTTCTGTCCGATATTCGATTTGACCACCATGATAGATTAATTCTAAAATATCACAGAAACCGTTGCTCCTAGCGTTATATATTGGCAAAACAGTGTCTCCATTACTTGTAATGATGATTTGTTTCACTTCCATGTATTGCAAGTGGGATATGGAGCACTTTTGGTGTAGGTCGAGATGGAAAAAAACATAGCACCTTTCCCAACCTCTGCTCTTTTAAGGGCTTTTGTCTTTTTTGTCTTTTGTCCGATATTCGATTTGACCACCATGATAGATTAATTCCAAAATATCACAGAAACCGTTGCTCCTAGCGTTATATATTAGCAAAACAGTGTCTCCATTACTTGTAATGATGATTTGTTTCACTTCCATGTATTGCAAGTGGGATATGGAGCACTTTTGGTGTCGGTCGAGATGGAAAAAAACATAGCACCTTTCCCAACCTCTGCTCTTTCAAGGGCTTTTTTCTTTTTTTTCTTCTGTCCGATATTCGATTTGACCACCATGATAGATTAATTCCAAAATATCACAGAAAACGTTGCTCCTAGCGTTATATATTAGCAAAACGGTGTCTCCATTACTTGTAATGATGATTTGTTTCACTTCCATGTATTGCAAGTGGGATATGGAGCACTTTTGGTGTAGGTCGAGATGGAAAAAAACATAGCACCTTTCCCAACCTCTGCTCTTTTAAGGGCTTTTGTCTTTTTTGTCTTTTGTCCGATATTCGATTTGACCACCATGATAGATTAATTCCAAAATATCACAGAAAACGTTGCTCCTAGCGTTATATATTAGCAAAACGGTGTCTTCATTACTTGCAATGATGACTTGTTTCACTTCCAAGTATTGCAAGTGGGATATGGAGCACTTTTGGTGTAGGTCGAGATGGAAAAAAACATAGCACCTTTCCCAACCTCTGCTCTTTCAAGGGCTTTTTTCTTTTTTTTCTTCTGTCCGATATTCGATTTGACCACCATGATAGATTAATTCCAAAATATCACAGAAACCGTTGCTCCTAGCGTTATATATTAGCAAAACAGTGTCTCCATTACTTGTAATGATGATTTGTTTCACTTCCATGTATTGCAAGTGGGATATGGAGCACTTTTGGTGTCGGTCGAGATGGAAAAAAACAAAGCACCTTTCCCAACCTCTGCTCTTTTAAGGGCTTTTGTCTTTTTTGTCTTTTGTCCGATATTCGATTTGACCACCATGATAGATTAATTCCAAAATATCACAGAAAACGTTGCTCCTAGCGTTATATATTAGCAAAACGGTGTCTTCATTACTTGCAATGATGACTTGTTTCACTTCCAAGTATTGCAAGTGGGATATGGAGCACTTTTGGTGTAGGTCGAGATGGAAAAAAACATAGCACCTTTCCCAACCTCTGCTCTTTCAAGGGCTTTTTTCTTTTTTTTCTTCTGTCCGATATTCGATTTGACCACCATGATAGATTAATTCCAAAATATCACAGAAACCGTTGCTCCTAGCGTTATATATTAGCAAAACGGTGTCTTCATTACTTGCAATGATGATTTGTTTCACTTCCATGTATTGCAAGTGGGATATGGAGCACTTTTGGTGTCGGTCGAGATGGAAAAAAACATAGCACCTTTCCCAACCTCTGCTCTTTTAAGGGCTTTTGTCTTTTTTGTCTTTTGTCCGATATTCGATTTGACCACCATGATAGATTAATTCCAAAATATCACAGAAACCGTTGCTCCTAGCGTTATATATTAGCAAAACAGTGTCTCCATTACTTGTAATGATGATTTGTTTCACTTCCAAGTATTGCAAGTGGGATATGGAGCACTTTTGGTGTCGGTCGAGATGGAAAAAAACATAGCACCTTTCCCAACCTCTGCTCTTTCAAGGGCTTTTGTCTTTTTTGTCTTTTGTCCGATATTCGACTTAATCGCCTTGATAGATTTATTCCAAAATCTCACAGAAAACGTTTCTCCTAGCGTTATATATTAGCAAAACAGTGTCTCCATTACTTGTAATGATGATTTGTTTCACTTCCATGTATTGCAAGTGGGATATGGAGCACTTTTGGTGTCGGTCGAGATGGAAAAAAACATAGCACCTTTCCCAACCTCTGCTCTTTCAAGGCCTTTTTTCTTTTTTTTCTACTGTCCGATATTCGATTTGACCACCATGATAGATTAATTCCATAATATCACAGAAACCGTTGCTCCTAGCGTTATATATTAGCAAAACAGTGTCTCCATTACTTGTAATGATGATTTGTTTCACTTCCATGTATTGCAAGTGGGATATGGAGCACTTTTGGTGTCGGTCGAGATGGAAAAAAACAAAGCACCTTTCCCAACCTCTGCTCTTTTAAGGGCTTTTGTCTTTTTTGTCTTTTGTCCGATATTCGATTTGACCACCATGATAGATTAATTCCATAATATCACAGAAACCGTTGCTCCTAGCGTTATATATTAGCAAATCGGTGTCTCCATTACTTGCAATGATGATTTGTTTCACTTCCATGTATTGCAAGTGGGATATGGAGCACTTTTGGTGTAGGTCGAGATGGAAAAAAACAAAGCACCTTTCCCAACCTCTGCTCTTTCAAGGGCTTTTTTCTTTTTTTTCTTCTGTCCGATATTCGATTTGACCACCATGATAGATTAATTCCAAAATATCACAGAAACCGTTGCTCCTAGCGTTATATATTGGCAAAACAGTGTCTCCATTACTTGTAATGATGATTTGTTTCACTTCCATGTATTGCAAGTGGGATATGGAGCACTTTTGGTGTAGGTCGAGATGGAAAAAAACATAGCACCTTTCCCAACCTCTGCTCTTTTAAGGGCTTTTGTCTTTTTTGTCTTTTGTCCGATATTCGATTTGACCACCATGATAGATTAATTCCAAAATATCACAGAAACCGTTGCTCCTAGCGTTATATATTAGCAAAACAGTGTCTCCATTACTTGTAATGATGATTTGTTTCACTTCCATGTATTGCAAGTGGGATATGGAGCACTTTTGGTGTCGGTCGAGATGGAAAAAAACATAGCACCTTTCCCAACCTCTGCTCTTTCAAGGGCTTTTTTCTTTTTTTTCTTCTGTCCGATATTCGATTTGACCACCATGATAGATTAATTCCAAAATATCACAGAAAACGTTGCTCCTAGCGTTATATATTAGCAAAACGGTGTCTCCATTACTTGTAATGATGATTTGTTTCACTTCCATGTATTGCAAGTGGGATATGGAGCACTTTTGGTGTAGGTCGAGATGGAAAAAAACATAGCACCTTTCCCAACCTCTGCTCTTTTAAGGGCTTTTGTCTTTTTTGTCTTTTGTCCGATATTCGATTTGACCACCATGATAGATTAATTCCATAATATCACAGAAACCGTTGCTCCTAGCGTTATATATTAGCAAAACAGTGTCTCCATTACTTGTAATGATGATTTGTTTCACTTCCATGTATTGCAAGTGGGATATGGAGCACTTTTGGTGTCGGTCGAGATGGAAAAAAACATAGCACCTTTCCCAACCTCTGCTCTTTCAAGGCCTTTTTTCTTTTTTTTCTACTGTCCGATATTCGATTTGACCACCATGATAGATTAATTCCATAATATCACAGAAACCGTTGCTCCTAGCGTTATATATTAGCAAAACAGTGTCTCCATTACTTGTAATGATGATTTGTTTCACTTCCATGTATTGCAAGTGGGATATGGAGCACTTTTGGTGTCGGTCGAGATGGAAAAAAACAAAGCACCTTTCCCAACCTCTGCTCTTTTAAGGGCTTTTGTCTTTTTTGTCTTTTGTCCGATATTCGATTTGACCACCATGATAGATTAATTCCATAATATCACAGAAACCGTTGCTCCTAGCGTTATATATTAGCAAATCGGTGTCTCCATTACTTGCAATGATGATTTGTTTCACTTCCATGTATTGCAAGTGGGATATGGAGCACTTTTGGTGTAGGTCGAGATGGAAAAAAACAAAGCACCTTTCCCAACCTCTGCTCTTTCAAGGGCTTTTTTCTTTTTTTTCTTCTGTCCGATATTCGATTTGACCACCATGATAGATTAATTCCAAAATATCACAGAAACCGTTGCTCCTAGCGTTATATATTGGCAAAACAGTGTCTCCATTACTTGTAATGATGATTTGTTTCACTTCCATGTATTGCAAGTGGGATATGGAGCACTTTTGGTGTAGGTCGAGATGGAAAAAAACATAGCACCTTTCCCAACCTCTGCTCTTTTAAGGGCTTTTGTCTTTTTTGTCTTTTGTCCGATATTCGATTTGACCACCATGATAGATTAATTCCAAAATATCACAGAAACCGTTGCTCCTAGCGTTATATATTAGCAAAACAGTGTCTCCATTACTTGTAATGATGATTTGTTTCACTTCCATGTATTGCAAGTGGGATATGGAGCACTTTTGGTGTCGGTCGAGATGGAAAAAAACATAGCACCTTTCCCAACCTCTGCTCTTTCAAGGGCTTTTTTCTTTTTTTTCTTCTGTCCGATATTCGATTTGACCACCATGATAGATTAATTCCAAAATATCACAGAAAACGTTGCTCCTAGCGTTATATATTAGCAAAACGGTGTCTCCATTACTTGTAATGATGATTTGTTTCACTTCCATGTATTGCAAGTGGGATATGGAGCACTTTTGGTGTAGGTCGAGATGGAAAAAAACATAGCACCTTTCCCAACCTCTGCTCTTTTAAGGGCTTTTGTCTTTTTTGTCTTTTGTCCGATATTCGATTTGACCACCATGATAGATTAATTCCAAAATATCACAGAAAACGTTGCTCCTAGCGTTATATATTAGCAAAACGGTGTCTTCATTACTTGCAATGATGACTTGTTTCACTTCCAAGTATTGCAAGTGGGATATGGAGCACTTTTGGTGTAGGTCGAGATGGAAAAAAACATAGCACCTTTCCCAACCTCTGCTCTTTCAAGGGCTTTTTTCTTTTTTTTCTTCTGTCCGATATTCGATTTGACCACCATGATAGATTAATTCCAAAATATCACAGAAACCGTTGCTCCTAGCGTTATATATTAGCAAAACAGTGTCTCCATTACTTGTAATGATGATTTGTTTCACTTCCATGTATTGCAAGTGGGATATGGAGCACTTTTGGTGTAGGTCGAGATGGAAAAAAACATAGCACCTTTCCCAACCTCTGCTCTTTTAAGGGCTTTTGTCTTTTTTGTCTTTTGTCCGATATTCGATTTGACCACCATGATAGATTAATTCCAAAATATCACAGAAAACGTTGCTCCTAGCGTTATATATTAGCAAAACGGTGTCTTCATTACTTGCAATGATGACTTGTTTCACTTCCAAGTATTGCAAGTGGGATATGGAGCACTTTTGGTGTAGGTCGAGATGGAAAAAAACATAGCACCTTTCCCAACCTCTGCTCTTTCAAGGGCTTTTTTCTTTTTTTTCTTCTGTCCGATATTCGATTTGACCACCATGATAGATTAATTCCAAAATATCACAGAAACCGTTGCTCCTAGCGTTATATATTAGCAAAACGGTGTCTTCATTACTTGCAATGATGATTTGTTTCACTTCCATGTATTGCAAGTGGGATATGGAGCACTTTTGGTGTCGGTCGAGATGGAAAAAAACATAGCACCTTTCCCAACCTCTGCTCTTTTAAGGGCTTTTGTCTTTTTTGTCTTTTGTCCGATATTCGATTTGACCACCATGATAGATTAATTCCAAAATATCACAGAAACCGTTGCTCCTAGCGTTATATATTAGCAAAACAGTGTCTCCATTACTTGTAATGATGATTTGTTTCACTTCCAAGTATTGCAAGTGGGATATGGAGCACTTTTGGTGTCGGTCGAGATGGAAAAAAACATAGCACCTTTCCCAACCTCTGCTCTTTCAAGGGCTTTTGTCTTTTTTGTCTTTTGTCCGATATTCGACTTAATCGCCTTGATAGATTTATTCCAAAATCTCACAGAAAACGTTTCTCCTAGCGTTATATATTAGCAAAACAGTGTCTCCATTACTTGTAATGATGATTTGTTTCACTTCCATGTATTGCAAGTGGGATATGGAGCACTTTTGGTGTCGGTCGAGATGGAAAAAAACATAGCACCTTTCCCAACCTCTGCTCTTTCAAGGCCTTTTTTCTTTTTTTTCTACTGTCCGATATTCGATTTGACCACCATGATAGATTAATTCCATAATATCACAGAAACCGTTGCTCCTAGCGTTATATATTAGCAAAACAGTGTCTCCATTACTTGTAATGATGATTTGTTTCACTTCCATGTATTGCAAGTGGGATATGGAGCACTTTTGGTGTCGGTCGAGATGGAAAAAAACAAAGCACCTTTCCCAACCTCTGCTCTTTTAAGGGCTTTTGTCTTTTTTGTCTTTTGTCCGATATTCGATTTGACCACCATGATAGATTAATTCCATAATATCACAGAAACCGTTGCTCCTAGCGTTATATATTAGCAAATCGGTGTCTCCATTACTTGCAATGATGATTTGTTTCACTTCCATGTATTGCAAGTGGGATATGGAGCACTTTTGGTGTAGGTCGAGATGGAAAAAAACAAAGCACCTTTCCCAACCTCTGCTCTTTCAAGGGCTTTTTTCTTTTTTTTCTTCTGTCCGATATTCGATTTGACCACCATGATAGATTAATTCCAAAATATCACAGAAACCGTTGCTCCTAGCGTTATATATTGGCAAAACAGTGTCTCCATTACTTGTAATGATGATTTGTTTCACTTCCATGTATTGCAAGTGGGATATGGAGCACTTTTGGTGTAGGTCGAGATGGAAAAAAACATAGCACCTTTCCCAACCTCTGCTCTTTTAAGGGCTTTTGTCTTTTTTGTCTTTTGTCCGATATTCGATTTGACCACCATGATAGATTAATTCCAAAATATCACAGAAACCGTTGCTCCTAGCGTTATATATTAGCAAAACAGTGTCTCCATTACTTGTAATGATGATTTGTTTCACTTCCATGTATTGCAAGTGGGATATGGAGCACTTTTGGTGTCGGTCGAGATGGAAAAAAACATAGCACCTTTCCCAACCTCTGCTCTTTCAAGGGCTTTTTTCTTTTTTTTCTTCTGTCCGATATTCGATTTGACCACCATGATAGATTAATTCCAAAATATCACAGAAAACGTTGCTCCTAGCGTTATATATTAGCAAAACGGTGTCTCCATTACTTGTAATGATGATTTGTTTCACTTCCATGTATTGCAAGTGGGATATGGAGCACTTTTGGTGTAGGTCGAGATGGAAAAAAACATAGCACCTTTCCCAACCTCTGCTCTTTTAAGGGCTTTTGTCTTTTTTGTCTTTTGTCCGATATTCGATTTGACCACCATGATAGCTTAATTCCATAATATCACAGAAACCGTTGCTCCTAGCGTTATATATTAGCAAAACAGTGTCTCCATTACTTGTAATGATGATTTGTTTCACTTCCATGTATTGCAAGTGGGATATGGAGCACTTTTGGTGTAGGTCGAGATGGAAAAAAACATAGCACCTTTCCCAACCTCTGCTCTTTCAAGGGCTTTTTTCTTTTTTTTCTTCTGTCCGATATTCGATTTGACCACCATGATAGATTAATTCCAAAATATCACAGAAACCGTTGCTCCTAGCGTTATATATTAGCAAAACAGTGTCTCCATTACTTGTAATGATGATTTGTTTCACTTCCATGTATTGCAAGTGGGATATGGAGCACTTTTGGTGTAGGTCGAGATGGAAAAAAACATAGCACCTTTCCCAACCTCTGCTCTTTCAAGGCCTTTTTTCTTTTTTGTCTTTTGTCCGATATTCGATTTGACCACCATGATAGATTAATTCCATAATATCACAGAAACCGTTGCTCCTAGCGTTATATATTAGCAAAACAGTGTCTCCATTACTTGTAATGATGATTTGTTTCACTTCCATGTATTGCAAGTGGGATATGGAGCACTTTTGGTGTCGGTCGAGATGGAAAAAAACATAGCACCTTTCCCAACCTCTGCTCTTTCAAGGCCTTTTTTCTTTTTTTTCTACTGTCCGATATTCGATTTGACCACCATGATAGATTAATTCCATAATATCACAGAAACCGTTGCTCCTAGCGTTATATATTAGCAAAACAGTGTCTCCATTACTTGTAATGATGATTTGTTTCACTTCCATGTATTGCAAGTGGGATATGGAGCACTTTTGGTGTCGGTCGAGATGGAAAAAAACAAAGCACCTTTCCCAACCTCTGCTCTTTTAAGGGCTTTTGTCTTTTTTGTCTTTTGTCCGATATTCGATTTGACCACCATGATAGATTAATTCCATAATATCACAGAAACCGTTGCTCCTAGCGTTATATATTAGCAAAACAGTGTCTCCATTACTTGTAATGATGATTTGTTTCACTTCCATGTATTGCAAGTGGGATATGGAGCACTTTTGGTGTCGGTCGAGATGGAAAAAAACATAGCACCTTTCCCAACCTCTGCTCTTTCAAGGCCTTTTTTCTTTTTTTTCTACTGTCCGATATTCGATTTGACCACCATGATAGATTAATTCCATAATATCACAGAAACCGTTGCTCCTAGCGTTATATATTAGCAAAACAGTGTCTCCATTACTTGTAATGATGATTTGTTTCACTTCCATGTATTGCAAGTGGGATATGGAGCACTTTTGGTGTCGGTCGAGATGGAAAAAAACATAGCACCTTTCCCAACCTCTGCTCTTTTAAGGGCTTTTGTCTTTTTTGTCTTTTGTCCGATATTCGATTTGACCACCATGATAGATTAATTCCAAAATATCACAGAAACCGTTGCTCCTAGCGTTATATATTAGCAAAACAGTGTCTCCATTACTTGTAATGATGATTTGTTTCACTTCCATGTATTGCAAGTGGGATATGGAGCACTTTTGGTGTCGGTCGAGATGGAAAAAAACAAAGCACCTTTCCCAACCTCTGCTCTTTTAAGGGCTTTTGTCTTTTTTGTCTTTTGTCCGATATTCGATTTGACCACCATGATAGATTAATTCCATAATATCACA
Source organism: Anopheles coustani (assembly GCF_943734705.1). Taxonomy (NCBI): domain Eukaryota; kingdom Metazoa; phylum Arthropoda; class Insecta; order Diptera; family Culicidae; genus Anopheles; species Anopheles coustani. Next base: position 41,111 of record NW_026525463.1, on the reverse strand, counting down.
GAAACCGTTGCTCCTAGCGTTATATATTAGCAAATCGGTGTCTCCATTACTTGCAATGATGATTTGTTTCACTTCCATGTATTGCAAGTGGGATATGGAGCACTTTTGGTGTAGGTCGAGATGGAAAAAAACAAAGCACCTTTCCCAACCTCTGCTCTTTCAAGGGCTTTTTTCTTTTTTTTCTTCTGTCCGATATTCGATTTGACCACCATGATAGATTAATTCCAAAATATCACAGAAACCGTTGCTCCTAGCGTTATATATTGGCAAAACAGTGTCTCCATTACTTGTAATGATGATTTGTTTCACTTCCATGTATTGCAAGTGGGATATGGAGCACTTTTGGTGTAGGTCGAGATGGAAAAAAACATAGCACCTTTCCCAACCTCTGCTCTTTTAAGGGCTTTTGTCTTTTTTGTCTTTTGTCCGATATTCGATTTGACCACCATGATAGATTAATTCCAAAATATCACAGAAACCGTTGCTCCTAGCGTTATATATTAGCAAAACAGTGTCTCCATTACTTGTAATGATGATTTGTTTCACTTCCATGTATTGCAAGTGGGATATGGAGCACTTTTGGTGTCGGTCGAGATGGAAAAAAACATAGCACCTTTCCCAACCTCTGCTCTTTCAAGGGCTTTTTTCTTTTTTTTCTTCTGTCCGATATTCGATTTGACCACCATGATAGATTAATTCCAAAATATCACAGAAAACGTTGCTCCTAGCGTTATATATTAGCAAAACGGTGTCTCCATTACTTGTAATGATGATTTGTTTCACTTCCATGTATTGCAAGTGGGATATGGAGCACTTTTGGTGTAGGTCGAGATGGAAAAAAACATAGCACCTTTCCCAACCTCTGCTCTTTTAAGGGCTTTTGTCTTTTTTGTCTTTTGTCCGATATTCGATTTGACCACCATGATAGATTAATTCCATAATATCACAGAAACCGTTGCTCCTAGCGTTATATATTAGCAAAACAGTGTCTCCATTACTTGTAATGATGATTTGTTTCACTTCCATGTATTGCAAGTGGGATATGGAGCACTTTTGGTGTCGGTCGAGATGGAAAAAAACATAGCACCTTTCCCAACCTCTGCTCTTTCAAGGCCTTTTTTCTTTTTTTTCTACTGTCCGATATTCGATTTGACCACCATGATAGATTAATTCCATAATATCACAGAAACCGTTGCTCCTAGCGTTATATATTAGCAAAACGGTGTCTCCATTACTTGTAATGATGATTTGTTTCACTTCCATGTATTGCAAGTGGGATATGGAGCACTTTTGGTGTCGGTCGAGATGGAAAAAAACATAGCACCTTTCCCAACCTCTGCTCTTTTAAGGGCTTTTGTCTTTTTTGTCTTTTGTCCGATATTCGATTTGACCACCATGATAGATTAATTCCATAATATCACAGAAACCGTTGCTCCTAGCGTTATATATTAGCAAAACAGTGTCTCCATTACTTGTAATGATGATTTGTTTCACTTCCATGTATTGCAAGTGGGATATGGAGCACTTTTGGTGTCGGTCGAGATGGAAAAAAACATAGCACCTTTCCCAACCTCTGCTCTTTCAAGGCCTTTTTTCTTTTTTTTCTACTGTCCGATATTCGATTTGACCACCATGATAGATTAATTCCATAATATCACAGAAACCGTTGCTCCTAGCGTTATATATTAGCAAAACAGTGTCTCCATTACTTGTAATGATGATTTGTTTCACTTCCATGTATTGCAAGTGGGATATGGAGCACTTTTGGTGTCGGTCGAGATGGAAAAAAACATAGCACCTTTCCCAACCTCTGCTCTTTTAAGGGCTTTTGTCTTTTTTGTCTTTTGTCCGATATTCGATTTGACCACCATGATAGATTAATTCCATAATATCACAGAAACCGTTGCTCCTAGCGTTATATATTAGCAAAACAGTGTCTCCATTACTTGTAATGATGATTTGTTTCACTTCCATGTATTGCAAGTGGGATATGGAGCACTTTTGGTGTCGGTCGAGATGGAAAAAAACATAGCACCTTTCCCAACCTCTGCTCTTTCAAGGCCTTTTTTCTTTTTTTTCTACTGTCCGATATTCGATTTGACCACCATGATAGATTAATTCCATAATATCACAGAAACCGTTGCTCCTAGCGTTATATATTAGCAAAACAGTGTCTCCATTACTTGTAATGATGATTTGTTTCACTTCCATGTATTGCAAGTGGGATATGGAGCACTTTTGGTGTCGGTCGAGATGGAAAAAAACAAAGCACCTTTCCCAACCTCTGCTCTTTTAAGGGCTTTTGTCTTTTTTGTCTTTTGTCCGATATTCGATTTGACCACCATGATAGATTAATTCCAAAATATCACAGAAACCGTTGCTCCTAGCGTTATATATAAGCAAAACGGTGTCTCCATTACTTGTAATGATGATTTGTTTCACTTCCATGTATTGCAAGTGGGATATGGAGCACTTTTGGTGTAGGTCGAGATGGAAAAAAACATAGCACCTTTCCCAACCTCTGCTCTTTCAAGGGCTTTTGTTTTTTTTTGTCTTTTGTTCGATATTCGATTTGACCACCATGATAGATTAATTCCAAAATATCACAGAAACCGTTGCTCCTAGCGTTATATATTAGCAAAACAGTGTCTCCATTACTTGTAATGATGATTTGTTTCACTTCCAAGTATTGCAAGTGGGATATGGAGCACTTTTGGTGTCGGTCGAGATGGAAAAAAACATAGCACCTTTCCCAACCTCTGCTCTTTCAAGGGCTTTTTTCTTTTTTTTCTTCTGTCCGATATTCGATTTGACCACCATGATAGATTAATTCCAAAATATCACAGAAACCGTTGCTCCTAGCGTTATATATTGGCAAAACAGTGTCTCCATTACTTGTAATGATGATTTGTTTCACTTCCATGTATTGCAAGTGGGATATGGAGCACTTTTGGTGTAGGTCGAGATGGAAAAAAACATAGCACCTTTCCCAACCTCTGCTCTTTTAAGGGCTTTTGTCTTTTTTGTCTTTTGTCCGATATTCGATTTGACCACCATGATAGATTTATTCCAAAATCTCACAGAAAACGTTTCTCCTAGCGTTATATATAAGCAAAACGGTGTCTTCATTACTTGCAATGATGACTTGTTTCACTTCCATGTATTGCAAGTGGGATATGGAGCACTTTTGGTGTCGGTCGAGATGGAAAAAAACATAGCACCTTTCCCAACCTCTGCTCTTTCAAGGGCTTTTGTCTTTTTTGTCTTTTGTCCGATATTCGATTTGACCACCATGATAGATTAATTCCAAAATATCACAGAAAACGTTGCTCCTAGCGCTATATATTAGCAAAACGGTGTCTTCATTACTTGCAATGATGATTTGTTTCACTTCCATGTATTGCAAGTGGGATATGGAGCACTTTTGGTGTAGGTCGAGATGGAAAAAAACATAGCACCTTTCCCAACCTCTGCTCTTTCAAGGGCTTTTTCTTTTTTTTCTTCTGTCCGATATTCGATTTGACCACCATGATAGATTAATTCCAAAATATCACAGAAACCGTTGCTCCTAGCGTTATATATTAGCAAAACAGTGTCTCCATTACTTGTAATGATGATTTGTTTCACTTCCATGTATTGCAAGTGGGATATGGAGCACTTTTGGTGTCGGTCGAGATGGAAAAAAACATAGCACCTTTCCCAACCTCTGCTCTTTCAAGGGCTTTTTTCTTTTTTGTCTTTTGTCCGATATTCGACTTAATCGCCTTGATAGATTTATTCCAAAATCTCACAGAAAACGTTTCTCCTAGCGTTATATATTAGCAAAACAGTGTCTCCATTACTTGTAATGATGATTTGTTTCACTTCCATGTATTGCAAGTGGGATATGGAGCACTTTTGGTGTCGGTCGAGATGGAAAAAAACATAGCACCTTTCCCAACCTCTGCTCTTTCAAGGACTTTTGCCTTTTTTTTCTTTCGTCCGATCTTCGATTTGACCACCATGATAGATTAATACCAAAATCTCACAGAAAGCGTTACTTCTAGCGTTACATATAAGCAAAACGGTATCTTCGTTACTTGCCATGATGATTTGTTTCACTTCCAAGTATTGCAAGTGGGATATGGAGCAGTTTTGGTGTCGGTCGAGAAGGAAAAAAACATAGCACCTTTCCCAACCTCTGCTCTTTCAAGGACTTTTGTCTTTTTTTTCTTTCGTCCGATCTTCGATTTGACCACCATGATAGATTTAATCCAAAATATCTTATAAAGCGTTACTTCTAGCGTTACACATAAGGAAAACGGTGTCTTCATTACTTGCAATGATGATTTGTTTCACTTCCATGTATTGCAAGTGGGATATGGTGCACTTTTGGTGTCGGTCGAAATGGAAAAAAACATAGCACCTTTCCCAACCTCTGCTCTTTCAAGGACTTTTGTCTTTTTTTTCTTTCGTCCGATCTTCGATTTGACCACCATGATAGATTAATTCCAAAATTTCACAGAAAGCGTTACTTCCAGCGTTACATATAAGCAAAACGGTATCTTCGTTACTTGCCATGATGATTTGTTTCACTTCCATGTATTGCAAGTGGGATATGGAGCACTTTTGGTGTCGGTCGAGAAGGAAAAAAACATAGCACTTTTCCCAACCCTTGCTCCTTAAAACGCTTAGAACTTTTTTGTCTTTCGTCCGATCTTCGATTTGACCCCCATATTTGGTGTCGCAAATTTAATTTCCTTTCTTTTAATACCTTTGGCGTCCTTCTAGCTCTTCTAGTTTTCGAGATATTCATGTTTTGTCGTCGACCTTCGTTCCAAACAAGTTCTTCGTGTAATTGCAAAAACTGGTAGAGTTATTCCAAAATCTCACAGAAAGCGTTACTTCTAGCGTTACATAAAAGCAAAACGGTTTCTTCGTTACTTGCCATGATGATTTGTTTCACTTCCATGTATTGCAAGTGGGATATGGAGCACTTTTGGTGTCGGTCGAGATGGAAAAAAACGTAGCACCTTTCCCAACCTCTGCTCTTTCAAGGACTTTTGTCTTTTTTTTCTTTCGTCCGATCTTCGATTTGACCACCATGATAGATTTAATCCAAAATCTCTTAGAAAGCGTTACTTCTAGCGTTACATATAAGCAAAACGGTATCTTCGTTACTTGCCATGATGATTTGTTTCACTTCCAAGTATTGCAAGTGGGATATGGTGCACTTTTGGTGTCGGTCGAAATGGAAAAAACCATAGCACCTTTCCCAACCTCTGCTCTTTCAAGGACTTTTGCCTTTTTTTTCTTTCGTCCGATCTTCGATTTGACCACCATGATAGATTTAATCCAAAATATCTTATAAAGCGTTACTTCTAGCGTTACACATAAGGAAAACGGTGTCTTCATTACTTGCAATGATGATTTGTTTCACTTCCATGTATTGCAAGTGGGATATGGTGCACTTTTGGTGTCGGTCGAAATGGAAAAAAACATAGCACCTTTCCCAACCTCTGCTCTTTCAAGGACTTTTGCCTTTTTTTTCTTTCGTCCGATCTTCGATTTGACCACCATGATAGATTAATTCCAAAATCTCACAGAAAGCGTTACTTCTAGCGTTACATATAAGCAAAACGGTATCTTCGTTACTTGCCATGATGATTTGTTTCACTTCCAAGTATTGCAAGTGGGATATGGAGCAGTTTTGGTGTCGGTCGAGAAGGAAAAAAACATAGCACTTTTCCCAACCCTTGCTCCTTCAAACGCTTAGAACTTTTTTGTCTTTCGTCCGATCTTCGATTTTACCCCCATATTTGACGTCGCAAATTTAACTTCCTTTCTTTTGGTACCTTTGGCGTCCTTCTAGCTCTTCTAGTTTTCGAGATATTCATGTTTTGTCGTCGACCTTCGTTCCAAACAAGTTCTTCGTGTAATTGCAAAAACTGGTAGAGTTATTCCAAAATCTCACAGAAAGCGTTACTTCTAGCGTTACATAAAAGCAAAACGGTTTCTTCGTTAGTTGCCATGATGATTTGTTTCACTTCCATGTATTGCAAGTGGGATATGGAGCACTTTTGGTGTCGGTCGAGATGGAAAAAAACGTAGCACCTTTCCCAACCTCTGCTCTTTCAAGGACTTTTGTCTTTTTTTTCTTTCGCCCGATCTTCGATTTGACCACCATGATAGATTTAATCCAAAATATCTTAGAAAGCGTTACTTCTAGCGTTACATATAAGCAAAACGGTATCTTCGTTACTTGCCATGATGATTTGTTTCACTTCCATGTTTTGCAAGTGGGATATGGAGCACTTTTGGTGTCGGTCAAGAAGGAAAAAAACATAGCACTTTTCCCAACCGTTGCTCCTTCAAACGCTTAGAACTTTTTTGTCTTTCGTCCGATCTTCGATTTGACCCCCATATTTGGTGTTGCAAATTTAATTTCCTTTCTTTTGGTACCTTTGGCGTCCTTCTAGCTCTTCTGGTTTTCGAGATATTCATGTTTTGTCGTCGACCTTCGTTCCAAACAAGTTCTTCGTGTAATTGCAAAAACTGGTAGAGTAATTCCAAAATCTCACAGAAAGCGTTACTTCTAGCGTTACATAAAAGCAAAACGGTTTCTTCGTTAGTTGCCATGATGATTTGTTTCACTTCCATGTATTGCAAGTGGGATATGGAGCACTTTTGGTGTCGGTCGAGATGGAAAAAAACATAGCACCTTTCCCAACCTCTGCTCTTTCAAGGGCTTTTGTCTTTTTTTTCTTTCGTCCGATCTTCGATTTGACCACCATGATAGATTTAATCCAAAATCTCTTAGAAAGCGTTACTTCTAGCGTTACATATAAGCAAAACGGTTTCTTCGTTACTTGCCATGATGATTTGTTTCACTTCCATGTATTGCAAGTGGGAAATGGAGCACTTTTGGTGTCTGTCGAGAAGGAAAAAAACATAGCACTTTTCCCAACCCTTGCTCCTTCAAACGCTTAGAACTTTTTTGTCTTTCGTCCGATCTTCGATTTTCTCCCATATTTGACGTCGCAAATTTAACTTCCTTTCTTTTGGTACCTTTGGCGTCCTTCTAGCTCTTCTAGTTTTCGAGATATTCATGTTTTGTCGTCGACCTTCGTTCCAAACAAGTTCTTCGTGTAATTGCAAAAACTGGTAGAGTAATTCCAAAATCTCACAGAAAGCGTCACTTCTAGCGTTACATAAAAGCAAAACGGTTTCTTCGTTACTTGCCATGATGATTTGTTTCACTTCCATGTATTGCAAGTGGGATATGGAGCACTTTTGATGTCGGTCCAGATGGAAAAAAACATAGCACCTTTCCCAACCTCTGCTCTTTCAAGGACTTTTGTCTTTTTTTTCTTTCGTCCGATCTTCGATTTGACCACCATGATAGATTTAATCCAAAATCTCTTAGAAAGCGTTACTTCTAGCGTTACATATAAGCAAAACGGTATCTTCGTTACTTGCCATGATGATTTGTTTCACTTCCATGTATTGCAAGTGGGATATGGAGCACTTTTGGTGTCGGTCGAGAAGGAAAAAAACATAGCACCTTTCCCAACCCTTGCTCCTTCAAACGCTAAGAACTTTTTTGTCTTTCGTCCGATCTTCGATTTTACCCCCATATTTGACGTCGCAAATTTAACTTCCTTTCTTTTGGTACCTTTGGCGTCCTTCTAGCTCCTCTAGTTTTCGAGATATTCATGTTTTGTCGTCGACCTTCGTTCCAAACAAGTTCTTCGTGTAATTGCAAAAACTGGTAGAGTAATTCCAAAATCTCACAGAAAGCGTCACTTCTAGCGTTACATAAAAGCAAAACGGTTTCTTCGTTACTTGCAATGATGATTTGTTTCACTTCCATGTATTGCAAGTGGGATATGGAGCACTTTTGGTGTCGGTCGAGATGAAAAAAAACATAGCACCTTCCCAACCTCTGCTCTTTCAAGGACTTTTGTCTTTTTTTTCTTTCGTCCGATCTTCGATTTGACCACCATGATAGATTTAATCCAAAATATCTTAGAAAGCGTTACTTCTAGCGTTACATATAAGCAAAACGGTATCTTCGTTACTTGCCATGATGATTTGTTTCACTTCCATGTTTTGCAAGTGGGATATGGAGCACTTTTGATGTCGGTCCAGATGGAAAAAAACATAGCACCTTTCCCAACCTCTGCTCTTTCAAGGACTTTTGTCTTTTTTTTCTTTCGTCCGATCTTCGATTTGACCACCATGATAGATTTAATCCAAAATCTCTTAGAAAGCGTTACTTCTAGCGTTACATATAAGCAAAACGGTTTTTTCGTTACTTGCCATGATGGTTTGTTTCACTTCCATGTATTGCAAGTGGGATATGGAGCACTTTTGGTGTCGGTCGAGATGGAAAAAAACATAGCACTTTTCCCAACCCTTGCTCCTTCAAACGCTTAGAACTTTTTTGTCTTTCGTCCGATCTTCGATTTTACCCCCATATTTGACGTCGCAAATTTAACTTCCTTTCTTTTGGTACCTTTGGCGTCCTTCTAGCTCTTCTAGTTTTCGAGATATTCATGTTTTGTCGTCGACCTTCGTTCCAAACAAGTTCTTCGTGTAATTGCAAAAACTGGTAGAGTAATTCCAAAATCTCACAGAAAGCGTTACTTCTAGCGTTACATAAAAGCAAAACGGTTTCTTCGTTACTTGCCATGATGATTTGTTTCACTTCCATGTATTGCAAGTGGGATATGGAGCACTTGTGGTGTCGGTCGAGATGGAAAAAAACATAGCACCTTCCCAACCTCTGCTCTTTCAAGGACTTTTGTCTTTTTTTTCTTTCGTCCGATCTTCGATTTGACCACCATGATAGATTTAATCCAAAATCTCTTAGAAAGCGTTACTTCTAGCGTTACATATAAGCAAAACGGTTTTTTCGTTACTTGCCATGATGATTTGTTTCACTTCCATGTATTGCAAGTGGGATATGGAGCAATTTAGGTGTCGGTCGAGAAGGAAAAAAACATAGCACTTTTCCCAACCCTTGCTCCTTCAAACGCTTAGAACTTTTTTGTCTTTCGTCTGATCTTCGATTTTACCCCCATAATTGACGTCGCAAATTTAACTTCCTTTCTTTTGGTACCTTTGGCGTCCTTCTAGCTCTTCTAGTTTTCGAGATATTCATGTTTTGTCGTCGACCTTCGTTCCAAACAAGTTCTTCGTGTAATTGCAAAAACTGGTAGAGTAATTCCAAAATCTCACAGAAAGCGTTACTTCTAGCGTTACATAAAAGCAAAAACGGTTTCTTCGTTACTTGCCATGATGATTTGTTTCACTTCCATGTATTGCAAGTGGGATATGGAGCACTTGTGGTGTCGGTCCAGATGGAAAAAAACATAGCACCTTTCCCAACCTCTGCTCTTTCAAGGACTTTTGTCTTTTTTTTCTTTCGTCCGATCTTCGATTTGACCACCATGATAGATTTAATCCAAAATCTCTTAGAAAGCGTTACTTCTAGCGTTACATATAAGCAAAACGGTATCTTCGTTACTTGCCATGATGATTTGTTTCACTTCCATGTATTGCAAGTGGGATATGGAGCACTTTTGGTGTCGGTCGAGAAGGAAAAAAACATAGCACCTTTCCCAACCCTTGCTCCTTCAAACGCTAAGAACTTTTTTGTCGTTCGTCCGATCTTCGATTTTACCCCCATATTTGACGTCGCAAATTTAACTTCCTTTCTTTTGGTACCTTTGGCGTCCTTCTAGCTCTTCTAGTTTTCGAGATATTCATGTTTTGTCGTCGACCTTCGTTCCAAACAAGTTCTTCGTGTAATTGCAAAAACTGGTAGAGTAATTCCAAAATCTCACAGAAAGCGTCACTTCTAGCGTTACATAAAAGCAAAACGGTTACTTCGTTACTTGCCATGATGATTTGTTTCACTTCCATGTATTGCAAGTGGGATATGGAGCACTTTTGATGTCGGTCCAGATGGAAAAAAACATAGCACCTTTCCCAACCTCTGCTCTTTCAAGGACTTTTGTCTTTTTTTTCTTTCGTCCGATCTTCGATTTGACCACCATGATAGATTTAATCCAAAATCTCTTAGAAAGCGTTACTTCTAGCGTTACATATAAGCAAAACGGTATTTTCGTTACTTGCCATGATGATTTGTTTCACTTCCATGTATTGCAAGTGGGATATTGAGCACTTTTGGTGTCGGTCGAGAAGGAAAAAAACATAGCACTTTTCCCAACCCTTGCTCCTTCAAACGCTTAGAACTTTTTTGTCTTTCGTCCGATCTTCGATTTTACCCCCATATTTGACGTCGCAAATTTAACTTCCTTTCTTTTGGTACCTTTGGCGTCCTTCTAGCTCTTCTAGTTTTCGAGATATTCATGTTTTGTCGTCGACCTTCGTTCCAAACAAGTTCTTCGTGTAATTGCAAAAACTGGTAGAGTAATTCCAAAATCTCACAGAAAGCGTCACTTCTAGCGTTACATAAAAGCAAAACGGTTTCTTCGTTACTTGTCATGATGATTTGTTTCACTTCCATGTATTGCAAGTGGGATATGGAGCACTTTTGATGTCGGTCCAGATGGAAAAAAACATAGCACCTTTCCCAACCTCTGCTCTTTCAAGGACTTTTGTCTTTTTTTTCTTTCGTCCGATCTTCGATTTGACCACCATGATAGATTTAATCCAAAATCTCTTAGAAAGCGTTACTTCTAGCGTTACATATAAGCAAAACGGTATCTTCGTTACTTGCCATGATGATTTGTTTCACTTCCATGTATTGCAAGTGGGATATGGAGCACTTTTGGTGTCGGTCGAGAAGGAAAAAAACATAGCACCTTTCCCAACCCTTGCTCCTTCAAACGCTAAGAACTTTTTTGTCTTTCGTCCGATCTTCGATTTTACCCCCATATTTGACGTCGCAAATTTAACTTCCTTTCTTTTGGTACCTTTGGCGTCCTTCTAGCTCTTCTAGTTTTCGAGATATTCATGTTTTGTCGTCGACCTTCGTTCCAAACAAGTTCTTCGTGTAATTGCAAAAACAAGTAGAGTAATTCCAAAATCTCACAGAAAGCGTCACTTCTAGCGTTACATAAAAGCAAAACGGTTTCTTCGTTACTTGCCATGATGATTTGTTTCACTTCCATGTATTGCAAGTGGGATATGGAGCACTTTTGATGTCGGTCCAGATGGAAAAAAACATAGCACCTTTCCCAACCTCTGCTCTTTCAAGGACTTTTGTCTTTTTTTTCTTTCGTCCGATCTTCGATTTGACCACCATGATAGATTTAATCCAAAATCTCTTAGAAAGCGTTACTTCTAGCGTTACATATAAGCAAAACGGTATCTTCGTTACTTGCCATGATGATTTGTTTCACTTCCATGTATTGCAAGTGGGATATGGAGCACTTTTGGTGTCGGTCGAGAAGGAAAAAAACATAGCACCTTTCCCAACCCTTGCTCCTTCAAACGCTAAGAACTTTTTTGTCTTTCGTCCGATCTTCGATTTTACCCCCATATTTGGTGTCGCAAATTTAATTTCCTTTCTTTTGGTACCTTTGGCGTCCTTCTAGCTCTTCTAGTTTTCGAGATATTCATGTTTTGTCGTCGACCTTCGTTCCAAACAAGTTCTTCGTGTAATTGCAAAAACTGGTAGAGTAATTCCAAAATCTCACAGAAAGCGTCACTTCTAGCGTTACATAAAAGCAAAACGGTTTCTTCGTTACTTGCCATGATGATTTGTCTCACTTCCATGTATTGCAAGTGGGATATGGAGCACTTTTGAGGTCGGTCCAGAAGGAAAAAAACATAGCACCTTTCCCAACCTCTGCTCTTTAAAGGACTTTTGTCTTTTTTTTCTTTCGTCCGATCTTCGATTTGACCACCATGATAGATTTTATCCAAAATCTCTTAGAAAGCGTTACTTTTAGCGTTACATATAAGCAAAACGGTATCTTCGTTACTTGCCATGATGATTTGTTTCACTTCCAAGTATTGCAAGTGGGATATTGAGCACTTTTGGTGTCGGTCGAGAAGGAAAAAAACATAGCACTTTTCCCAACCCTTGCTCCTTCAAACGCTTAGAACTTTTTTGTCTTTCGTCCGATCTTCGATTTTACCCCCATATTTGACGTCGCAAATTTAACTTCCTTTCTTTTGGTACCTTTGGCGTCCTTCTAGCTCTTCTAGTTTTCGAGATATTCATGTTTTGTCGTCGACCTTCGTTCCAAACAAGTTCTTCGTGTAATTGCAAAAACTGGTAGAGTAATTCCAAAATCTCACAGAAAGCGTTACTTTTAGCGTTACATAAAAGCAAAACGGTTTCTTCGTTACTTGCCATGATGATTTGTTTCACTTCCATGTATTGCAAGTGGGATATGGAGCACTTGTGGTGTCGGTCGAGATGGAAAAAAACATAGCACCTTCCCAACCTCTGCTCTTTCAAGGACTTTTGTCTTTTTTTTCTTTCGTCCGATCTTCGATTTGACCACCATGATAGATTTAATCCAAAATCTCTTAGAAAGCGTTACTTCTAGCGTTACATATAAGCAAAACGGTTTTTTCGTTACTTGCCATGATGATTTGTTTCACTTCCATGTATTGCAAGTGGGATATGGAGCAATTTAGGTGTCGGTCGAGAAGGAAAAAAACATAGCACTTTTCCCAACCCTTGCTCCTTCAAACGCTTAGAACTTTTTTGTCTTTCGTCTGATCTTCGATTTTACCCCCATATTTGACGTCGCAAATTTAACTTCCTTTCTTTTGGTACCTTTGGCGTCCTTCTAGCTCTTCTAGTTTTCGAGATATTCATGTTTTGTCGTCGACCTTCGTTCCAAACAAGTTCTTCGTGTAATTGCAAAAACTGGTAGAGTAATTCCAAAATCTCACAGAAAGCGTCACTTCTAGCGTTACATAAAAGCAAAACGGTTTCTTCGTTACTTGCCATGATGATTTGTCTCACTTCCATGTATTGCAAGTGGGATATGGAGCACTTTTGAGGTCGGTCCAGAAGGAAAAAAACATAGCACCTTTCCCAACCTCTGCTCTTTAAAGGACTTTTGTCTTTTTTTTCTTTCGTCCGATCTTCGATTTGACCACCATGATAGATTTAATCCAAAATCTCTTAGAAAGCGTTACTTCTAGCGTTACATATAAGCAAAACGGTATCTTCGTTACTTGCCATGATGATTTGTTTCACTTCCAAGTATTGCAAGTGGGATATTGAGCACTTTTGGTGTCGGTCGAGAAGGAAAAAAACATAGCACTTTTCCCAACCCTTGCTCCTTCAAACGCTTAGAACTTTTTTGTCTTTCGTCCGATCTTCGATTTTACCCCCATATTTGACGTCGCAAATTTAACTTCCTTTCTTTTGGTACCTTTGGCGTCCTTCTAGCTCTTCTAGTTTTCGAGATATTCATGTTTTGTCGTCGACCTTCGTTCCAAACAAGTTCTTCGTGTAATTGCAAAAACTGGTAGAGTAATTCCAAAATCTCACAGAAAGCGTTACTTCTAGCGTTACATAAAAGCAAAACGGTTTCTTCGTTACTTGCCATGATGATTTGTTTCACTTCCATGTATTGCAAGTGGGATATGGAGCACTTGTGGTGTCGGTCGAGATGGAAAAAAACATAGCACCTTCCCAACCTCTGCTCTTTCAAGGACTTTTGTCTTTTTTTTCTTTCGTCCGATCTTCGATTTGACCACCATGATAGATTTAATCCAAAATCTCTTAGAAAGCGTTACTTCTAGCGTTACATATAAGCAAAACGGTTTTTTCGTTACTTGCCATGATGATTTGTTTCACTTCCATGTATTGCAAGTGGGATATGGAGCAATTTAGGTGTCGGTCGAGAAGGAAAAAAACATAGCACTTTTCCCAACCCTTGCTCCTTCAAACGCTTAGAACTTTTTTGTCTTTCGTCTGATCTTCGATTTTACCCCCATATTTGACGTCGCAAATTTAACTTCCTTTCTTTTGGTACCTTTGGCGTCCTTCTAGCTCTTCTAGTTTTCGAGATATTCATGTTTTGTCGTCGACCTTCGTTCCAAACAAGTTCTTCGTGTAATTGCAAAAACTGGTAGAGTAATTCCAAAATCTCACAGAAAGCGTCACTTCTAGCGTTACATAAAAGCAAAACGGTTTCTTCGTTACTTGCCATGATGATTTGTCTCACTTCCATGTATTGCAAGTGGGATATGGAGCACTTTTGAGGTCGGTCCAGAAGGAAAAAAACATAGCACCTTTCCCAACCTCTGCTCTTTAAAGGACTTTTGTCTTTTTTTTCTTTCGTCCGATCTTCGATTTGACCACCATGATAGATTTAATCCAAAATCTCTTAGAAAGCGTTACTTCTAGCGTTACACATAAGGAAAACGGTGTCTTCATTACTTGCAATGATGATTTGTTTCACTTCCATGTATTGCAAGTGGGATATAGAGCACTTTTGGTGTCGGTCGAGATGGAAAAAAACATAGCACTTTTCCCAACCCTTGCTCCTTCAAACGCTTAGAACTTTTTTGTCTTTCGTCCGATCTTCGATTTTACCCCCATATTTGGTGTCGCAAATTTAATTTCCTTTCTTTTAATACCTTTGGCGTCCTTCTAGCTCTTCTAGTTTTCGAGATATTCATGTTTTGTCGTCGACCTTCGTTCCAAACAAGTTCTTCGTGTAATTGCAAAAACTGGTAGAGTAATTCCAAAATCTCACAGAAAGCGTTACTTCTAGCGTTACATAAAAGCAAAACGGTTTCTTCGTTACTTGCCATGATGATTTGTTTCACTTCCATGTATTGCAAGTGGGATATGGAGCACTTTTGAGGTCGGTCCAGAAGGAAAAAAACATAGCACCTTTCCCAACCTCTGCTCTTTAAAGGACTTTTGTCTTTTTTTTCTTTCGTCCGATCTTCGATTTGACCACCATGATAGATTTAATCCAAAATCTCTTAGAAAGCGTTACTTCTAGCGTTACATATAAGCAAAACGGTTTTTTCGTTACTTGCCATGATGATTTGTTTCACTTCCATGTATTGCAAGTGGGATATGGAGCAATTTAGGTGTCGGTCGAGAAGGAAAAAAACATAGCACTTTTCCCAACCCTTGCTCCTTCGAACGCTTAGAACTTTTTTGTCTTTCGTCTGATCTTCGATTTTACCCCCATATTTGACGTCGCAAATTTAACTTCCTTTCTTTTGGTACCTTTGGCGTCCTTCTAGCTCTTCTAGTTTTCGAGATATTCATGTTTTGTCGTCGACCTTCGTTCCAAACAAGTTCTTCGTGTAATTGCAAAAACTGGTAGAGTAATTCCAAAATCTCACAGAAAGCGTTACTTCTAGCGTTACATAAAAGCAAAACGGTTTCTTCGTTACTTGCCATGATGATTTGTTTCACTTCCATGTATTGCAAGTGGGATATGGAGCACTTGTGGTGTCGGTCGAGATGGAAAAAAACATAGCACCTTCCCAACCTCTGCTCTTTCAAGGACTTTTGTCTTTTTTTTCTTTCGTCCGATCTTCGATTTGACCACCATGATAGATTTAATCCAAAATCTCTTAGAAAGCGTTACTTCTAGCGTTACACATAAGGAAAACGGTGTCTTCATTACTTGCAATGATGATTTGTTTCACTTCCATGTATTGCAAGTGGGATATGGAGCAGTTTTGGTGTCGGTCGAGAAGGAAAAAAACATAGCACTTTTCCCAACCCTTGCTCCTTCAAACGCTTAGAACTTTTTTGTCTTTCGTCCGATCTTCGATTTGACCCCCATATTTGGTGTCGCAAATTTAATTTCCTTTCTATTGGTACATTTGGCGTCCTTCTAGCTCTTCTGGTTTTCGAGATATTCATGTTTTGTCGTCGACCTTCGTTCCAAACAAGTTCTTCGTGTAATTGCAAAAACTGGTAGAGTAATTCCAAAATCTCACAGAAAGCGTCACTTCTAGCGTTACATAAAAGCAAAACGGTTTCTTCGTTACTTGCCATGATGATTTGTTTCACTTCCATGTATTGCAAGTGGGATATGGAGCACTTTTGATGTCGGTCGAGATGGAAAAAAACATAGCACCTTTCCCAACCTCTGCTCTTTGAAGGACTTTTGTCTTTTTTTTCTTTCGTCCGATCTTCGATTTGACCACCATGATAGATTTAATCCAAAATCTCTTAGAAAGCGTTACTTCTAGCGTTACATATAAGCAAAACGGTATCTTCGTTACTTGCCATGATGATTTGTTTCACTTCCATGTATTGCAAGTGGGATATGGAGCAGTTTTGGTGTCGGTCGAGAAGGAAAAAAACATAGCACTTTTTCCAACACTTGCACCTTCAAACGCTTAGAACTTTTTTGTCTTTCGTCCGATCTTCGATTTGACCCCCATATTTGGTGTCGCAAATTTAATTTCCTTTCTATTGGTACATTTGGCGTCCTTCTAGCTCTTCTGGTTTTCGAGATATTCATGTTTTGTCGTCGACCTTCGTTCCAAACAAGTTCTTCGTGTAATTGCAAAAACTGGTAGAGTAATTCCAAAATCTCACAGAAAGCGTTACTTCTAGCGTTACATAAAAGCAAAACGGTTTCTTCGTTACTTGCCATGATGATTTGTTTCACTTCCATGTATTGCAAGTGGGATATGGAGCACTTTTGGTGTCGGTCGCGATGGAAAAAAACATAGCACCTTTCCCAACCTCTGCTCTGTCAAGGACTTTTGTCTTTTTTTTCTTTCGTCCGATCTTCGATTTGACCACCTTGATAGATTAATTCCAAAATCTCACAGAAAGCGTTACTTCTAGCGTTACATAAAAGCAAAACGGTATCTTCGTTACTTGCCATGATGATTTGTTTCACTTCCATGTATTGCAAGTGGGATATGGAGCACTTTTGGTGTCGGTCGCGATGGAAAAAAACATAGCACCTTTCCCAACCTCTGCTCTGTCAAGGACTTTTGTCTTTTTTTTCTTTCGTCCGATCTTCGATTTGACCACCTTGATAGATTAATTCCAAAATCTCACAGAAAGCGTTACTTCTAGCGTTACATAAAAGCAAAACGGTATCTTCGTTACTTGCCATGATGATTTGTCTCACTTCCATGTATTGCAAGTGGGATATGGAGCACTTGTGGTGTCGGTCCAGAAGGAAAAAAACATAGCACCTTTCCCAACCTCTGCTCTTTAAAGGACTTTTGTCTTTTTTTTCTTTCGTCCGATCTTCGATTTGACCACCATGATAGATTTAATCCAAAATCTCTTAGAAAGCGTTACTTCTAGCGTTACACATAAGGAAAACGGTGTCTTCATTACTTGCAATGATGATTTGTTTCACTTCCATGTATTGCAAGTGGGATATGGAGCACTTTTGGTGTCGGTCGAGATGGAAAAAAACATAGCACTTTTCCCAACCCTTGCTCCTTCAAACGCTTAGAACTTTTTTGTCTTTCGTCCGATCTTCGATTAGACCTCCATATTTGGTGTCGCAAATTTAATTTCCTTTCTTTTGGTACCTTTGGCGTCCTTCTAGCTCTTCTAGTTTTCGAGATATTCATGTTTTGTCGTCGACCTTCGTTCCAAACAAGTTCTTCGTGTAATTGCAAAAACTGGTAGAGTAATTCCAAAATCTCACAGAAAGCGTTACTTCTAGCGTTACATAAAAGCAAAACGGTTTCTTCGTTACTTGCCATGATGATTTGTTTCACTTCCATGTATTGCAAGTGGGATATGGAGCACTTGTGGTGTCGGTCGAGATGGAAAAAAACATAGCACCTTCCCAACCTCTGCTCTTTCAAGGACTTTTGTCTTTTTTTTCTTTCGTCCGATCTTCGATTTGACCACCATGATAGATTTAATCCAAAATCTCTTAGAAAGCGTTACTTCTAGCGTTACACATAAGGAAAACGGTGTCTTCATTACTTGCAATGATGATTTGTTTCACTTCCATGTATTGCAAGTGGGATATGGAGCAGTTTTGGTGTCGGTCGAGAAGGAAAAAAACATAGCACTTTTCCCAACCCTTGCTCCTTCAAACGCTTAGAACTTTTTTGTCTTTCGTCCGATCTTCGATTTGACCCCCATATTTGGTGTCGCAAATTTAATTTCCTTTCTATTGGTACATTTGGCGTCCTTCTAGCTCTTCTGGTTTTCGAGATATTCATGTTTTGTCGTCGACCTTCGTTCCAAACAAGTTCTTCGTGTAATTGCAAAAACTGGTAGAGTAATTCCAAAATCTCACAGAAAGCGTCACTTCTAGCGTTACATAAAAGCAAAACGGTTTCTTCGTTACTTGCCATGATGATTTGTTTCACTTCCATGTATTGCAAGTGGGATATGGAGCACTTTTGATGTCGGTCCAGAAGGAAAAAAACATAGCACCTTTCCCAACCTCTGCTCTTTGAAGGACTTTTGTCTTTTTTTTCTTTCGTCCGATCTTCGATTTGACCACCATGATAGATTAATTCCAAAATCTCACAGAAAGCGTTACTTCTAGCGTTACATATAAGCAAAACGGTATCTTCGTTACTTGCCATGATGATTTGTTTCACTTCCATGTATTGCAAGTGGGATATGGAGCAGTTTTGGTGTCGGTCGAGAAGGAAAAAAACATAGCACTTTTTCCAACCCTTGCTCCTTCAAACGCTTAGAACTTTTTTGTCTTTCGTCCGATCTTCGATTTGACCCCCATATTTGGTGTCGCAAATTTAATTTCCTTTCTATTGGTACATTTGGCGTCCTTCTAGCTCTTCTGGTTTTCGAGATATTCATGTTTTGTCGTCGACCTTCGTTCCAAACAAGTTCTTCGTGTAATTGCAAAAACTGGTAGAGTTATTCCAAAATCTCACAGAAAGCGTTACTTCTAGCGTTACATAAAAGCAAAACGGTTTCTTCGTTACTTGCCATGATGATTTGTTTCACTTCCATGTATTGCAAGTGGGATATGGAGCACTTGTGGTGTCGGTCGAGATGGAAAAAAACATAGCACTTTCCCAACCTCTGCTCTTTCAAGGACTTTTGTCTTTTTTTTCTTTCGTCCGATCTTCGATTTGACCACCATGATAGATTTAATCCAAAATCTCTTAGAAAGCGTTACTTCTAGCGTTACATATAAGCAAAACGGTATCTTCGTTACTTGCCATGATGATTTGTTTCACTTCCATGTATTGCAAGTGGGATATGGAGCACTTTTGGTGTCGGTCGAGAAGGAAAAAAACATAGCACTTTTCCCAACCCTTGCTCCTTCAAACGCTTAGAACTTTTTTGTCTTTCGTCCGATCTTCGATTTGACCCCCATATTTGGTGTCGCAAATTTAATTTCCTTTCTTTTAATACCTTTGGCGTCCTTCTAACTCTTCTAGTTTTCGAGATATTCATGTTTTGTCGTCGACCTTCGTTCCAAACAAGTTCTTCGTGTAATTGCAAAAACTGGTAGAGTAATTCCAAAATCTCACAGAAAGCGTTACTTCTAGCGTTACATAAAAGCAAAACGGTTTCTTCGTTACTTGCCATGATGATTTGTTTCACTTCCACGTATTGCAAGTGGGATATGGAGCACTTTTGGTGTCGGTCGAGATGGAAAAAAACATAGCACCTTTCCCAACCTCTGCTCTTTCAAGGACTTTTGTCTTTTTTTTCTTTCGTCCGATCTTCGATTTGACCAACATGATAGATTTAATCCAAAATATCTTAGAAAGCGTTACTTCTAGCGTTACATATAAGCAAAACGGTATCTTCGTTACTTGCCATGATGATTTGTTTCACTTCCATGTTTTGCAAGTGGGATATGGAGCACTTTTGGTGTCGGTCAAGAAGGAAAAAAACATAGCACTTTTCCCAACCCTTGCTCCTTCAAACGCTTAGAACTTTTTTGTCTTTCGTCCGATCTTCGAT
Source organism: Anopheles coustani (assembly GCF_943734705.1). Classification (NCBI taxonomy): domain Eukaryota; kingdom Metazoa; phylum Arthropoda; class Insecta; order Diptera; family Culicidae; genus Anopheles; species Anopheles coustani. The sequence goes on along the minus strand of NW_026525463.1, from coordinate 21,268 downwards.
TTGACCCCCATATTTGGTGTTGCAAATTTAATTTCCTTTCTTTTGGTACCTTTGGCGTCCTTCTAGCTCTTCTGGTTTTCGAGATATTCATGTTTTGTCGTCGACCTTCGTTCCAAACAAGTTCTTCGTGTAATTGCAAAAACTGGTAGAGTAATTCCAAAATCTCACAGAAAGCGTTACTTCTAGCGTTACATAAAAGCAAAACGGTTTCTTCGTTACTTGCCATGATGATTTGTTTCACTTCCATGTATTGCAAGTGGGATATGGAGCACTTTTGGTGTCGGTCGCGATGGAAAAAAACATAGCACCTTTCCCAACCTCTGCTCTGTCAAGGACTTTTGTCTTTTTTTTCTTTCGTCCGATCTTCGATTTGACCACCTTGATAGATTAATTCCAAAATCTCACAGAAAGCGTTACTTCTAGCGTTACATATAAGCAAAACGGTTTTTTCGTTACTTGCCATGATGATTTGTTTCACTTCCAAGTATTGCAAGTGGGATATGGAGCACTTTTGGTGTCGGTCGAGATGGAAAAAAACATAGCACCTTTCCCAACCTCTGCTCTTTCAAGGGCTTTTGTCTTTTTTTTCTTTCGTCCGATCTTCGATTTGACCACCATGATAGTGAAGAAGCCCGAGTGGCTAAGGCTGAATGGCTTCTACCAATTTCCTTAAACTTTGCTATCAGAAGCGAAGCGGACTTCCAAACGACGAGGAAACGGACTTTTAATTAAAACGCAACAAGGATAAGTTCTAGGTCTCCCTGGCACTTCCAGGTCAAAACTGCGGCCTTTATTACAATATTTCGATTCCTTATATACTATTTGTCTAACCCCGCTGGCCCGCTACCTTCCTTCCACTTCCCGCTTATCAGTGCTTATCAAAACGTGCGTTACCGAATTCGCCCAATCCGCCAACGCAGCGCTTCCCACGCTTCGAAAGGAAACGAGCTGATGCTGCATTCCTTGTTTTGGTTTCCGTCGCTTATCATCGCTTATCAAGACGTCCCCGAATTTGTCCAATCCGCCAACTCAGCGTTTCCCACGCTTTGAGAGGAAACGAGCTGATGCGGCATTCCTTGCTTGGTTTCCATCGCTTATCAGCGCTTATCAAGACACGTTTCGACAGGCATCAACCTGTTCGGTCAAACTTCCAGTCGTAGCGATGCATTCCTCGATGTAACCCGAAACCCGGGTTCCGGACATTGGGTGCGTACGAACTTCGTGTTGATGCATCGCGAAATCATGCGGTGGCCACGCAGGTTGGCATGCGCGATCTTCAGTGTTCAGTGCGGACATGCTCGTAATACGAACTTCGTGTTGATGCATCGCGGAATCATGCGGCGGCCACGCAGGTTGGTGTTCGCGATCTTCAGTGTTCGGTGCGCACACGCTTGTAATCCGAACTCCGCGGCGTATTGGCATGTGCGACCTTCTGCGTTTGCTGACGCGTAGTCCGGCTTCCGTGATGACGATTCTGCCTTACGCACGCGGCTTGCTAGCTGCGTGCTGGTGGGGACACTCGCTGATTCCCAGGGTTTTGCTGACACGGTGTTTTGTGTTTTGGGTCTCGTCTGCCGATTGGTGGGATTGGCGGTTGCACGGGTTCGGGGTTCGGGGTATTACGACGTACGTTGCGTTTCCCATGTTGGTTGAACTTGTCCGCGGGCACGGAATAGCTGGTGTTTGTAGGCTTCGGGCGGGAAGGACTGGAGGCGGCAAGGTGGTGGACCAGCTGGGTCGCTTCATCCCCCCACACTTATTCGAGCTCAAAGATCTACCTAGAAGAGGAAGATCTGAGCTAGCTGAGCGGCGGTGGTTAGCGAAACGGCTGGTTCGCCAACTTGTTGTTCGGTGGGGCTCTCCCCCACACTTAATCGAGCTCACAGATCTGGAAAAAAATAAAGTAGAAAGATCTGGAGCTTGTTGGAAATTGGCGGGATCAGGTTGTTCTCCGTGGACCCATCGGCTGCCGATACGGTGTCATCTTCTGCTTGGTGATCATCCTTCAAGCGTCCTTCAAGGATTCTCATGTAGCTGCCCGACCTCTGCGAATCCGGATGCAGGCGTGTCCAGACCGTCGAGAGTCGGTTTGCGCTTAGTGCCTGCGCGCGCTGAGTCGGTGCACGTTGGGGCTTTCGGGGGTGTCCTGCCCTTTGCGGTTGTATACGCCAGTCGGTTGCGTACGGTAGTTACACGTTGGGGCTTTCGGGGTTGTCCTGCCCTTTGGAGTTGAGGATGTCCCTGGTGTAGCGCGCCCGGTGTTTAAAACTAATATTTTTCTTGTTGCGATTACAATTTGTTTACGACTTAGTTACGTTCTTATTATTATTAGCTTCCAAGGTTCATAGTTTCTTCTTTTTTCAACGATTAATCCATACTCGAAGTTAACTATCTTTTTCATTAGTGATTAGTCATAATTCCTTTCAGGGGATCCGTGGGTCAATTTTACAATAATTTCGAGCATTTAGGGCTCCCTCGATATCCGTGAGCGGTATATGGTTTTGGTTTTCTTACACTTCTTGCTACTTGTCCCTGGGTAACGAATGGGCACTGGGAGTTGAACCCAGCCCTAAAACAATCGTTGGTTAGAGGAATCCGGGAGTACGGATACTCCTCGGCCATAACCCGTTCGTTCCCGCTAAGGTTTGAGCATTTTTCCTAACTGTCCTTACTGATTTGCAACTCGTTTCTCTGTCATTACTACTGATGGGTGTCTTCGGTTTTCCCATTGCTATCTATAGGTGGGTGTCTGTGGTTTTCCCCCTTTACAATGATATTGGACATCGTTGGTCCCTTCGCTAGGCTTGAGCGGCATACTGTCCTTTAGGTGGGTGTCCGTGGTTTTCCCCCTTTACAATAATATTGAGCATCTTTGGCTCCTTCGCTATGTTGAGCGGCCTAATGTCCTTTAGGTGGGTGTCCGTGGTTTTCCCCCTTTACAATACTATTGAGCATCTTTGGCTCCTTCGCTATGTTGAGCGGCCTACTGTCTTTTAGGTGGGTGTCCGTGGTTTTCCCCCTTTACAATACTATTGAGCATCTTTGGCTCCTTCGCTATGTTGAGCGGTATATTACTTCTTTTCTTTTCTCTTTGCCTAGCAACCTATGGAATCCGAATGGGCACTGGGAGTTGAACCCAGCCCTAAAACAATCGTTGGTTAAAGGAATCCGGGAGTACGGATACTCCTCGGCCATAACCCGTTCGGTTCCCTAGGACTAATGCATTTTAAACTGACCCTAACTGTCCCTACTTGAGCATGTTTGGCTCTTTTGCGTTTCCGATCGCGTCCTAACTGTTTCTAGCTATCCTTGTTTGAGCAAATTTGTCACCTTCGCTATATTGAGCGGTATCTAGTGTTAGTTTTCTTTACTTCATGCGTGTATTTTTTTTTCTTTTTTTTTTCGTTAATCTTTCCTTGTGGTTAGCCGATTCATTGCAGTGTCGTTTTACAAATTAACTACTCAAACCCAATAATTATTTAGGGTGGATAAAAGTGTAACCACTTGACGTCCTCGTTTTTACTTATTGCAGACGTTGGAGAAATCCACGGATTTTCATCTGACCTCCCCATTTCCTGTAACGATACCCTCTTAATTTGTTTCTTGTCCTGAGGTTTCGCAGCCTCCGAATACCTATACTGTTCTCTGCGGATTTTTATCTTCTTGCTTATTTTTCTGTTGGCTTGAAATACGCTGTGGCAAATCTTAGTAACTTTGTTCACAGGCTCCGTATCTATTGCTGTATTTGTTTTGACATTCTCAGGATTCTCATGATAGCATACGAACTTCGTGTCATCCATCGTTTGCTCATTTTCTTCATCTCGTTGTTCTATTTGATCTTCTTCTACCTTCTTCTGTTCTTCTTCCTTGTTTGAAATGGTATGCTTAAGAATACCGTTAGTAAATCCTACGTGTTTTTGTCCAAGGTTTATCACATCCACATATTGACTGATGAATTCCATACCTAAACGAGCTGACGAACTTTCTAGCCCTGTTACTACGTGAAATTTGGTGGGGTACACAGCGTTTCCTAAAAGTAGATCAACAGTGCACACTCCTATCAACGATATATTGAGACCTGGTTTTCCCACTAACGACGTTTGGTCTGATAAATCCAATCGAGTTACGCCTATCTTTTGTGCCATTTTGTAGTCTAGCAGATTCACCTCTGTACCAGTATCTATAACATATTCGGTATTGTATGATGGGTTTGCTACGGTAGACAAAGTGACATGTATTTGTCTGTTTGAAGACGAGCTCAACGGATGATGCACGTGTATAGCTGATTCTGTTTTTCTTGTTGTTGCCTCTGTATAATTCTTCCGTTGTATATTATTGTTACTGCCCTGTTTTTTGAATACTTGTGCTAGTAAGTTAAACTTCCATTCCTTTACCAAATTTTTTCGAAATTTGGAGAATCTCCGCGGGCTTTCGGGTTCCCCAGTTATTCGTTTTTTGAATCATTTTCATCATTACCTTCGTTCGCCGGATGATTAACGAACCTTACTTTTCTTCGGTGGTTTCCTAGTGGTGGACTATCCCTCGCATCTGCGTATGCGTATCTGATGTCAGACCCCATGTTATCATCGTACCCATCCTGTCTCCCTTCGTCTCTATGATCTTTTCTATAGTAATTCCCCTCGCTGTGATCGGCTTGTTGCCATTCATTTTCAAAAGGCTGTTGATACTGTCTGTGCTCTTCATAATATCTGCTATCCTGCCAACCTGACGTATTCTTATCATCGTACACCTCGGAAAACCCTGTATCACGATTGTAGTCATAGTCACGATATCCATCCCAGGGTGGGTAAGGTGCCTGCGCTGCTTTCAATCGTCTTGTCGCTTCTGTAACCCGATCAACATTTTCATGCATCTTTCCTAAATAATCCATGAGGGCTTCAAGTTTCATATTGTTTTGCATAAGTGCTAGCACTTTTAAATTTTCGTCGTTCAGCCCCGTAACAAAATGATGTTTTATATGCCGACTTGCATATTCCATCAATGCTTCGTTGTCTGGTGCATACGATGATACCAACTCCACAATTTGTCGGGCCCTATCTTTATACTTCCGAAACGTTTCCTGAGGCTTTTGGCATAATGTTTCGGTTAAGTGGAATATAGCCTCAACACTATATTGTACTCCTAATTCCTGACAAAGCAGCTCTTTTAGGTCCGCCCATGTACCAGCTTTAATCCGAGAGTAGTGTCTCACTGCATCACCCCTCAATTTAGAGTAAACTATGTCAAGTAGTATATCTTCTTCTACAAGATTACGCTCATGTATCCGGTCTATCTGGTTAACGAACTGCTCGAGTTCATCCGCTGAGCCTCGAAACTCAGGAATACGCGCGATAACACTCGTGATCGGGTAATCTTTTGCTACACTCATTTTCAAGCCCGTAAATTAGTCACCTCGCTCGGATTGTTTTCGCTGAAACCGTTTTCACTACGTTCCCCGAGTTCTCTAAGACTGGGTGCAATAGGTACACTATATATTGACTCTTTCACTTTCAATAGGTAGGGAGCTAACTCCAATTATTGCGACTACCTGCATTTCCTACTTCTTTCAGCTTGTTCACTGCGAAGTCGTCTTTCTCTCATCAAAAGACAAAAAAAAGAACAGCAAAAAAAAACTAATGCTGCTGGCTCACAATTTTGTTGTTCCTGGGAAGGCAGTATTCTTACCATAACCCTAGTAGCGTTGCTTTCATCTCGGGTCGATCTCTGATATCCGCGCCGGACGATTCTCCGTTGTCCGCTCTCTTGCGTATGAAGTGCAGCGACTCGTTGTTCTGCGCTTGTAGATTCTTCTGACTGCTGTCCTGCGCACTGGAAGGATTCTCGCCGTGCTGCTACTGTCTTTTTGTCTTCGTTTTAATGCACTCACTATTTTCACACTTTTGTCTTTCTATTAAATGTCACTACTTTTTTTTTTCTATACTTCACTGTACCACCTTCGCGACCCACCGGGTCACTACTAAATGATACAGGGATAAGCATCCCACCGCTGTCACCAAATGATGAAGCCCGAGTGGCTAAGGCTGAATGGCTTCTACCAATTTCCTTAAACTTTGCTATCAGAAGCGAAGCGGACTTCCAAACGACGAGGAAACGGACTTTTAATTAAAACGCAACAAGGATAAGTTCTAGGTCTCCCTGGCACTTCCAGGTCAAAACTGCGGCCTTTATTACAATATTTCGATTCCTTATATACTATTTGGCTAACCCCGCTGGCCCGCTACCTTCCTTCCACTTCCCGCTTATCAGTGCTTATCAAAACGTGCGTTACCGAATTCGCCCAATCCGCCAACGCAGCGCTTCCCACGCTTCGAAAGGAAACGAGCTGATGCTGCATTCCTTGTTTTGGTTTCCGTCGCTTATCATCGCTTATCAAGACGTCCCCGAATTTGTCCAATCCGCCAACTCAGCGTTTCCCACGCTTTGAGAGGAAACGAGCTGATGCGGCATTCCTTGCTTGGTTTCCATCGCTTATCAGCGCTTATCAAGACACGTTTCGACAGGCATCAACCTGTTCGGTCAAACTTCCAGTCGTAGCGATGCATTCCTCGATGTAACCCGAAACCCGGGTTCCGGACATTGGGTGCGTACGAACTTCGTGTTGATGCATCGCGAAATCATGCGGTGGCCACGCAGGTTGGCATGCGCGATCTTCAGTGTTCAGTGCGGACATGCTCGTAATACGAACTTCGTGTTGATGCATCGCGGAATCATGCGGCGGCCACGCAGGTTGGTGTTCGCGATCTTCAGTGTTCGGTGCGCACACGCTTGTAATCCGAACTCCGCGGCGTATTGGCATGTGCGACCTTCTGCGTTTGCTGACGCGTAGTCCGGCTTCCGTGATGACGATTCTGCCTTACGCACGCGGCTTGCTAGCTGCGTGCTGGTGGGGACACTCGCTGATTCCCAGGGTTTTGCTGACACGGTGTTTTGTGTTTTGGGTCTCGTCTGCCGATTGGTGGGATTGGCGGTTGCACGGGTTCGGGGTTCGGGGTATTACGACGTACGTTGCGTTTCCCATGTTGGTTGAACTTGTCCGCGGGCACGGAATAGCTGGTGTTTGTAGGCTTCGGGCGGGAAGGACTGGAGGCGGCAAGGTGGTGGACCAGCTGGGTCGCTTCAATAGATTTAATCCAAAATCTCTTAGAAAGCGTTACTTCTAGCGTTACATATAAGCAAAACGGTTTCTTCGTTACTTGCCATGATGATTTGTTTCACTTCCATGTATTGCAAGTGGGATATGGAGCACTTTTGGTGTCTGTCGAGAAGGAAAAAAACATAGCACTTTTCCCAACCCTTGCTCCTTCAAACGCTTAGAACTTTTTTGTCTTTCGTCCGATCTTCGATTTTACCCCCATATTTGACGTCGCAAATTTAACTTCCTTTCTTTTGGTACCTTTGGCGTCCTTCTAGCTCTTCTAGTTTTCGAGATATTCATGTTTTGTCGTCGACCTTCGTTCCAAACAAGTTCTTCGTGTAATTGCAAAAACTGGTAGAGTAATTCCAAAATCTCACAGAAAGCGTCACTTCTAGCGTTACATAAAAGCAAAACGGTTTCTTCGTTACTTGCCATGATGATTTGTTTCACTTCTGTTAGCGCCGTAAAGTAGGCAAAGGATGCCCCAGTAGCACAGTCCTTTGCATAAGATAATTATGTTACCAGTAGTAGATATGTTAGTGATAGATAAGTAATAAGTGTTTGTGAGATAAGATCTAGCGTTAAGATAACATGTTAGATTACATCAATAAATGTATTTTAGTCTAAGCTGAACCATCGACTTGAGCTATCGGAACATTGGTCCTGCGAACCGGATAGAATTTGGATTCTTGTAACATTCATCCGGAGTAAACCGCGTTAGAGAGTTGATTCGCGGAAAGAGTTTGAGTTCAGTGGATGGTAGTTAGATTCACTAGTTCGTGGTGGTTGCCGTGGTGAAATTGTGACCATTGGACCTGTACGTGAACGACCGTGTCAAGCGGCAACCAAATCCAGCAAAGCGCGCGCGAATTTGAGTCGACGCTACAGTGTGGCACAAAAAGTTGGCGGTTGGCGTATAAGGATTAGCGTTTCTCGGGACAAAAATAATAAGGAAAATGCCCGTTTCGGACAAAATGGTGCGTCAGTTGAAACGCGTATACAACGACAAGTTAGCGGGAGTTGATTTTTTTTATGAGTTCGTCGAAAATTATACCGAAAACCAGCAGTGCCAGATAAGCAGCCTCCTCATTTCGCTAGAAGAGGCTAAGAGTAACTTCGAAAGTGCGAGAGAAAAGTTACTAACGGAACACGAAGAATGTGATACGGTGGAACTTTTGACTGAAAAACAAGCCTTCTACGGGAAGTTCCATCGGGTGAAGGGCTTTCTGTTGGAGAAGCAAGATGGGGCGGACGGCCATAGGCCGGCTGCAAATAGTACAATGGCGAATGCAAGTTTTACAAATTCGCAAGTGAGGCTTCCCAAAATTGATCTACCGGCGTTCGATGGTGATAAAACAAAATGGATGAGCTTCAAGGACCGCTTCACTGCAATGGTTCACGATGCAGAGTTGTCGGACATAATGAAGCTGCAATATTTGTTGGCTTCGCTAAAAGGAGATGCTGCCAGGTTATTCGACCACGTAAAGCTTGTAGAAGGAAACTAAAACAGTACGTGGCAAGCTTTGTTGGATCGGTTTGATGATGCGAAGATGCTGAAACGGGACTACTTCAAGGCGTTGGTGGATCTGCAACCGATGGCTGCCGCAACGGCGGAGGAATTGACTCGTATCGTCAACGAATCGAAGCGCTTAGTGCTTGGGATGGACAGATTGCAGGAGCCTGTATCTTCCTGGGATACCCCATTATCAAGTCTGGTAAGATACAAGTTCGACGAGCAAACACTAATGGCTTTCGAACTTATTGCAGCCGAGCAGAAGACGGATACCTTTAAGGCATTGATGGAGTTTTGTGAGCGGCGCCTCAAGATTTTGACAAACTCGGTCGTCCACACGCAAAACAGGATCGATACGAAGCCGGCAACCAGGGGAACAAATCATGATCATCAAATTACTCGAAAGCCTACACAAAGACCGTATCCAGCTTCAATGTCCTGTGCAGCTCAGACAGGCAACATGCTCAGAGGGTGTGTGTTGTGTAAGGCCGATCATCATATCGCAAGATGCGAGAGATTTGCAAAGATGTCGTTGTCAGAGCGCCAACAGATTGCGAAGGTTGAGTCTTTGTGCTTCAACTGCTTAGGAAAGGAGCATCAAGCAAGATTCTGTAAGGCCCAGTCAAGATGCGGAAACTGTCAGAAACGACATCACACCTTAGTATGCAACAAAACCAATCCGATTACCCCGAGAACAGAGAGCAGCATAAGCGCCATCACGTACATACCAGCTCCAGTTGATTCGCAGCCTTCACAAGAGAAAATGATTTGGTTGTCAACGGCTCAGGTGTTGATTTGCAATGATGAAGGTAGAGAATTTCCAGCTAGAGCGTTGCTAGACCAGGGGTCGCAATCCAACTTCATGAGCGAACGGTTGGTACAGCAGTTGAAGCTGAAGAAAAGGCGACTAAATAAACCTTTGTCCGGCATCGGAGCAGTTTCGCTAAAGGCAGAGACGATGGTGGTAGCTACCATGAAATCACGAGCGTCAACCTTTGTGTCTCGAGTGAATTGGTTGGTGCTGCGAAACATAACAGCCAACTTTCCAGCGCAAACTCGGAATACGGAGTCCTGGAACATTCCCCAAGCACTGATATTGGCAGATCCAGCATTCTTCCGGAGTGAGCGGATAGACCTTCTGATTGGTGCAGAGTTATTTGGCGAGTTGCTCCAACAAGGTCAATTAAAGTTAGCACCTCACTTGCCAAAGCTCCTGGAGTCCAGCCTTGGTTGGATTGTATGCGGCAGGGAAGAACGAGTCTCTGAAGATGCAGCTGAGGTCGTCTGTTCCTGTTTGGCTGACAACGATCTTGGGGCAATATTTGAGAAGCTGGCTAGCCTGGAAGCGATACCGGAAGAACGTGTACGGTCCGAGCAAGATGAGGAATGTGAAAACCTTTATCTAAACACAACGAGGCGCACCGAGTCGGGAAGGTATGTCGTTAACTTGCCCAAGGTAGCCAACTTCGAAGAAAGGCTGAGAGACTCACTTCAACCAGCATTGAAAAGGTTAGCGGCCATTGAAAGGCGTATGATCAAGGAGCCGAACCTGGGTGCCGCGTACAAGGAATTTATGTCCGAATACATCAGACTAGGGCATATGACAAAGGTGTCAACTTATGTAGAAGATAAGATGGCAGAGGGCACGCCACGGTTTTACCTACCGCACCATGCAGTTTGGAAGACTGATGGATTGACGAAAAAGTGTCGAGTGGTGTTCGATGCATCATGCCGTTGTGGTACCGGGCTAAGCTTAAACGACATTTTGTTGACTGGACCGCGATTACAAGATGACATAGAAGTCATTCTTCTCAGATTCAGGATGAGGCCTGTGGCCTTTGTGGCTGATGTAGAAAAAATGTATCGGCAGGTCTTGGTGGCGGAAGAAGATAAAAATCTACAACGAATATTATGGAGAGAAACCGCCAATGATCCAGTTGGGGTCTACGTTCTGAATACGGTAACGTATGGGACCGCGTGTGCACCCTTCCTAGCAATCAGGACATTATTTAAGATTTTCGAAGATGAAGGGCATCAGTTTCCCATGGCGTCACGCTGCGCAAATGATTTCTATGTTGACGACATCTTGTCCGGCGCAGCGACCATAGAGGAAGCGGGAAACATGGTAAAGGAGCTCAGTGAGTTGCTCAGCATGGGAGGGTTTGGCCTCCGCAAGTGGGCTTCCAATGAGCCAGAAGCACTTGCAGCAATCACACCAGAGCACATCGCGAAGGCAGGAAATTATGAGTTTGGGACGGAGCCTACAGGTACGGTGTCCACATTGGGCTTGTCGTGGAACACATCGTCGGACGTCTTGAGTGTTCAAGTTAGGCTACCGCCACAGATCGAAACCCTACGCACGAAACGGCAGGTATCGGGATGCCTCGCGAAAGTATATGATCCATTAGGATTCCTCGATCCTGTTAAGATGAAGGCAAAGCTGATTTTGCAACGTATAGTAACTTTGAAGGATGCCAAGGGAAAACGCTGGGACTGGGACGATGTGTTACCAGAAGGCTTGTTTGCAGAATGGATGGCGTTCTTTCCCCAACTTACGGCACTATCAAAGATAGAAGTTCCAAGACCAGTGGTAACGGATAGCAGTATGGAAAAACAAGTGCATATATTCTGCGACGCATCGGAAAGGGGGTATGGAGCTTGTTGTTACATCCGTGGTCAGAAAGTTGGCGAAAAGGCGACAGTGAACTTCTTTATATCGAAATCGAAGTTGGTATCGTTGAAGCAAAAGATAACGATCGCTAGATTGGAGTTATGTGCAGCGCTCTTGGGCAGCAACTTATATCGGTTAGTGAAGAAGGTCCTGCCGGAAGGAGCACCTGCCTTTTTATGTACGGATTCCATGACTGTGTGGCATTGGGTGAATTCTCCTCATGGAAATTGGAAGACATTCGTAGCGAATCGCACATCAAAGATCCAGCGGAACGCGGAAGGAGCTCAATGGAGGCACGTACCGGGAGTCGAGAACCCGGCGGATCTAGTGTCTAGAGGTGTGGATCCGGAGGCTCTTATCGACACCAAGCAATGGTGGTCGGGGCCAACATGGCTCTCCTTGGAAGAAGAATCGTGGCCAGCATTGCCAAACAAGGCCAAGGCATTGGAACCTACAGGCGAAGAACGAGCAACAGCGGTACTAGTCTCTTCGCTCGACGAAGAGAACTTTAGTGACCGACTCTACTCCCTGTGCTCCACATACACGAAGCTGCGCAGAGTGGTGGGATATTGTCAGCGATATCTCCATGCTCTAAGGTCGCAGGCAAAACCAATGTCAGAGGAAATGGCACCTTTGACCACTGAGGATTTAAGGAAGGCGGAGTCAACGCTTTGCCGCTTGGCACAGAGGGAGCAGTTGACGGCAGAGCTGGACACGTTGAAGAAAGGAAGGAGTTTGCCTAGTGCTTCGGGCTTGAGGTTTTGCGATCCATTTCTGGGCGAAGACGGATTGATTCGAGTCAAGGGACGGCTTCAGAACGCGCATATGAGTGAGGCAGCAAAGCATCCCAAAATAATTCCCAAAGGACATCCGTTGGCGAGGTTGTTGGCGTTACATTACCATGTCAACTTGCTTCATGCTGGGCCACAGTTGATGTTGACCTCATTACGACAACGATTTTGGATCATGGGAGTGAGGTCAGTGGTTCGGCAAGTGCAGCGGCAGTGTGTCAGCTGCTTCAAGAATAAGCCGAAGCTGGTGGTGCAACCAATGGGAGAGTTACCTGCAGCAAGAGTAGCGGAAGCGAGACCGTTTGCCATATCGGGTGTGGATTACAGTGTACATCAAGGGCGGTCATAGGAAGGCAGCACCCACAAAGGCATACATCGCAGTGTTTGTGTGCTTCGTTACGCGGGCAGTGCATCTGGAGTTGGTTTCCTCTCTGTCCACGGCAGCCTTCATAGCGGCACTCCGAAGATTCGTGTCGAAGCGAGGATTAGTGGCTGAACTGCACTCCGACAATGGCACCAACTTCAAGGGAGCCGCCAACGAACTGCGTAAACTCTATGATCTGCTTAGTTCCTCTCAATTTCAGGCAGAGGTAACAACTTGGAGCAGCGAACGAGGTTTGAAATGGAGTTTCATTCCGCCCGGAGCTCCCCACTTCGGAGGACTTTGGGAGGCAGCGGTTAAGTCAATGAAGCGTCACCTACATCGTGTATTGGGAGACGCAGCAGCCACGTATGAAGATATGGTCACGCTGTTGGCGCAGGTAGAAGGTTTATTTACGCAGGTAGAAGGTTGGCGCAGGTAGAAGGGCTTTATCACGGGTTCAAATATGCAGCAGGTCCCGGATATTGATCTGCGGGATATTCCGGAAGGCAGGTTGAATCATTGGCGGGTGATTCAACAGCGATTTCAGCACTTTTGGGCTCGATGGCGATCCGAGTATCTGCACCAGCTGCACGTTAGGAATAAGTGGAGTATGCCTGCGACGGCTATAGAACCTGGAATAATGGTTATCATTCGTGATGATAATATGCCACCAAACAAATGGCCATTGGCACGAGTGATAGAAGTGCACCCAGGGAAGGACGGGATAGTCAGGGTAGTTACTTTACGCACAGCTCAGTCCGATAAAATGAAAAGGCCAGTTGCCAAGTTATGTGTACTTCCATTTGAGGGCAACAGAAAGGAAGGAGGACAGGTTCAACAGTGTAAATAGTTTAATTAGTTTATAAAAATTTGAATTTTTATGGTGGTCGGGATGTTAGCGCCGTAAAGTAGGCAAAGGATGCCCCAGTAGCACAGTCCTTTGCATAAGATAATTATGTTACCAGTAGTAGATATGTTAGTGATAGATAAGTAATAAGTGTTTGTGAGATAAGATCTAGCGTTAAGATAACATGTTAGATTACATCAATAAATGTATTTTAGTCTAAGCTGAACCATCGACTTGAGCTATCGGAACAACTTCCATGTATTGCAAGTGGGATATGGAGCACTTGTGGTGTCGGTCGAGATGGAAAAAAACATAGCACCTTCCCAACCTCTGCTCTTTCAAGGACTTTTGTCTTTTTTTTCTTTCGTCCGATCTTCGATTTGACCACCATGATAGATTTAATCCAAAATCTCTTAGAAAGCGTTACTTCTAGCGTTACATATAAGCAAAACGGTTTCTTCGTTACTTGCCATGATGATTTGTTTCACTTCCATGTATTGCAAGTGGGATATGGAGCACTTTTGGTGTCGGTCGAGAAGGAAAAAAACATAGCACCTTTCCCAACCCTTGCTCCTTCAAACGCTTAGAACTTTTTTGTCTTTCGTCCGATCTTCGATTTTACCCCCATATTTGATGTCGCAAATTTAATTTCCTTTCTTTTGGTACCTTTGGCGTCCTTCTAGCTCTTCTAGTTTTCGAGATATTCATGTTTTGTCGTCGACCTTCGTTCCAAACAAGTTCTTCGTGTAATTGCAAAAACTGGTAGAGTAATTCCAAAATCTCACAGAAAGCGTTACTTCTAGCGTTACATAAAAGCAAAACGGTTTCTTCGTTACTTGCCATGATGATTTGTTTCACTTCCATGTATTGCAAGTGGGATATGGAGCACTTTTGGTGTCGGTCGAGATGGAAAAAAACATAGCACCTTCCCAACCTCTGCTCTTTCAAGGACTTTTGTCTTTTTTTTCTTTCGTCCGATCTTCGATTTGACCACCATGATAGATTTAATCCAAAATCTCTTAGAAAGCGTTACTTCTAGCGTTACATATAAGCAAAACGGTTTTTTCGTTACTTGCCATGATGGTTTGTTTCACTTCCATGTATTGCAAGTGGGATATGGAGCACTTTTGGTGTCGGTCGAGATGGAAAAAAACATAGCACTTTTCCCAACCCTTGCTCCTTCAAACGCTTAGAACTTTTTTGTCTTTCGTCCGATCTTCGATTTTACCCCCATATTTGACGTCGCAAATTTAACTTCCTTTCTTTTGGTACCTTTGGCGTCCTTCTAGCTCTTCTAGTTTTCGAGATATTCATGTTTTGTCGTCGACCTTCGTTCCAAACAAGTTCTTCGTGTAATTGCAAAAACTGGTAGAGTAATTCCAAAATCTCTTAGAAAGCGTTACTTCTAGCGTTACATAAAAGCAAAACGGTTTCTTCGTTACTTGCCATGATGATTTGTTTCACTTCCATGTATTGCAAGTGGGATATGGAGCACTTTTGGTGTCGGTCGAGATGGAAAAAAACATAGCACCTTCCCAACCTCTGCTCTTTCAAGGACTTTTGTCTTTTTTTTCTTTCGTCCGATCTTCGATTTGACCACCATGATAGATTTAATCCAAAATCTCTTAGAAAGCGTTACTTCTAGCGTTACATATAAGCAAAACGGTTTTTTCGTTACTTGCCATGATGGTTTGTTTCACTTCCATGTATTGCAAGTGGGATATGGAGCACTTTTGGTGTCGGTCGAGATGGAAAAAAACATAGCACTTTTCCCAACCCTTGCTCCTTCAAACGCTTAGAACTTTTTTGTCTTTCGTCCGATCTTCGATTTTACCCCCATATTTGACGTCGCAAATTTAACTTCCTTTCTTTTGGTACCTTTGGCGTCCTTCTAGCTCTTCTAGTTTTCGAGATATTCATGTTTTGTCGTCGACCTTCGTTCCAAACAAGTTCTTCGTGTAATTGCAAAAACTGGTAGAGTAATTCCAAAATCTCACAGAAAGCGTCACTTCTAGCGTTACATAAAAGCAAAACGGTTTCTTCGTTACTTGCCATGATGATTTGTTTCACTTCCATGTATTGCAAGTGGGATATGGAGCACTTTTGGTGTCGGTCGCGATGGAAAAAAACATAGCACCTTTCCCAACCTCTGCTCTGTCAAGGACTTTTGTCTTTTTTTTCTTTCGTCCGATCTTCGATTTGACCACCATGATAGATTTAATCCAAAATCTCTTAGAAAGCGTTACTTCTAGCGTTGCATATAAGCAAAACGGTTTTTTCGTTACTTGCCATGATGATTTGTTTCACTTCCATGTATTGCAAGTGGGATATGGAGCACTTTTGGTGTCGGTCTAGAAGGAAAAAAACATAGCACTTTTCCCAACCCTTGCTCCTTCAAACGCTTAGAACTTTTTTGTCTTTCGTCCGATCTTCGATTTTACCCCCATATTTGACGTCGCAAATTTAACTTCCTTTCTTTTGGTACCTTTGGCGTCCTTCTAGCTCTTCTAGTTTTCGAGATATTCATGTTTTGTCGTCGACCTTCGTTCCAAACAAGTTCTTCGTGTAATTGCAAAAACTGGTAGAGTAATTCCAAAATCTCACAGAAAGCGTTACTTCTAGCGTTACATAAAAGCAAAACGGTTTCTTCGTTACTTGCCATGATGATTTGTTTCACTTCCATGTATTGCAAGTGGGATATGGAGCACTTGTGGTGTCGGTCGAGATGGAAAAAAACATAGCACCTTCCCAACCTCTGCTCTTTCAAGGACTTTTGTCTTTCTTTTCTTTCGTCCGATCTTCGATTTGACCACCATGTTAGATTTAATCCAAAATCTCTTAGAAAGCGTTACTTCTAGCGTTACATATAAGCAAAACGGTATCTTCGTTACTTGCCATGATGATTTGTTTCACTTCCATGTATTGCAAGTGGGATATGGAGCACTTTTGGTGTCGGTCTAGAAGGAAAAAAACATAGCACTTTTCCCAACCCTTGCTCCTTCAAACGCTTAGAACTTTTTTGTCTTTCGTCCGATCTTCGATTTTACCCCCATATTTGACGTCGCAAATTTAACTTCCTTTCTTTTGGTACCTTTGGCGTCCTTCTAGCTCTTCTAGTTTTCGAGATATTCATGTTTTGTCGTCGACCTTCGTTCCAAACAAGTTCTTCGTGTTATTGCAAAAACTGGTAGAGTAATTCCAAAATCTCACAGAAAGCGTTACTTCTAGCGTTACATAAAAGCAAAACGGTTTCTTCGTTACTTGCCATGATGATTTGTTTCACTTCCATGTATTGCAAGTGGGATATGGAGCACTTTTGATGTCGGTCCAGATGGAAAAAAACATAGCACCTTTCCCAACCTCTGCTCTTTGAAGGACTTTTGTCTTTTTTTTCTTTCGTCCGATCTTCGATTTGACCATAATGATAGATTAATTCCAAAATCTCACAGAAAGCGTTACTTCTAGCGTTACATATAAGCAAAACGGTATCTTCGTTACTTGCCATGATGATTTGTTTCACTTCCATGTATTGCAAGTGGGATATGGAGCACTTTTGGTGTCGGTCGAGAAGGAAAAAAACATAGCACTTTTCCCAACCCTTGCTCCTTCAAACGCATAGAACTTTTTTGTCTTTCGTCCGATCTTCGATTTTACCTCCATATTTGGTGTCGCAAATTTAATTTCCTTTCTTTTGGTACCTTTGGCGTCCTTCTAGCTCTTCTAGTTTTCGAGATATTCATGTTTTGTCGTCGACCTTCGTTCCATACAAGTTCTTCGTGTAATTGCAAAAACTGGTAGAGTAATTCCAAAATCTCACAGAAAGCGTTACTTCTAGCGTTACATAAATGCAAAACGGTTTCTTCTTTACTTGCCATGATGATTTGTTTCACTTCCATGTATTGCAAGTGGGATATGGAGCACTTTTGGTGTCGGTCGAGATGGAAAAAAACATAGCACCTTTCCCAACCTCTGCTCTTTCAAGGACTTTTGTCTTTTTTTTCTTTCGTCCGATCTTCGATTTGACCACCATGATAGATTTAATCCAAAATCTCTTAGAAAGCGTTACTTCTAGCGTTACATATAAGCAAAACGGTATCTTCGTTACTTGCCATGATGATTTGTTTCACTTCCATGTATTGCAAGTGGGATATGGAGCACTTTTGGTGTCGGTCGAGAAGGAAAAAAACATAGCACTTTTCCCAACCCTTGCTCCTTCAAACGCTTAGAACTTTTTTGTCTTTCGTCCGATCTTCGATTTTACCCCCATATTTGATGTCGCAAATTAATTTTTCCTTTCTTTTGGTACCTTTGGCGTCCTTCTAGCTCTTCTAGTTTTCGAGATATTCATGTTTTGTCGTCGACCTTCGTTCCAAACAAGTTCTTCGTGTAATTGCAAAAACTGGTAGAGTAATTCCAAAATCTCACAGAAAGCGTTACTTCTAGCGTTACATAAAAGCAAAACGGTTTCTTCGTTACTTGCCATGATGATTTGTTTCACTTCCATGTATTGCAAGTGGGATATGGAGCACTTGTGGTGTCGGTCGAGATGGAAAAAAACATAGCACTTTCCCAACCTCTGCTCTTTCAAGGACTTTTGTCTTTTTTTTCTTTCGTCCGATCTTCGATTTGACCACCATGATAGATTTAATCCAAAATCTCTTAGAAAGCGTTACTTCTAGCGTTACATATAAGCAAAACGGTATCTTCGTTACTTGCCATGATGATTTGTTTCACTTCCATGTATTGCAAGTGGGATATGGAGCACTTTTGGTGTCGGTCGAGAAGGAAAAAAACATAGCACTTTTCCCAACCCTTGCTCCTTCAAACGCTTAGAACTTTTTTGTCTTTCGTCCGATCTTCGATTTGACCCCCATATTTGGTGTCGCAAATTTAATTTCCTTTCTTTTAATACCTTTGGCGTCCTTCTAACTCTTCTAGTTTTCGAGATATTCATGTTTTGTCGTCGACCTTCGTTCCAAACAAGTTCTTCGTGTAATTGCAAAAACTGGTAGAGTAATTCCAAAATCTCACAGAAAGCGTTACTTCTAGCGTTACATAAAAGCAAAACGGTTTCTTCGTTACTTGCCATGATGATTTGTTTCACTTCCACGTATTGCAAGTGGGATATGGAGCACTTTTGGTGTCGGTCGAGATGGAAAAAAACATAGCACCTTTCCCAACCTCTGCTCTTTCAAGGACTTTTGTCTTTTTTTTCTTTCGTCCGATCTTCGATTTGACCAACATGATAGATTTAATCCAAAATATCTTAGAAAGCGTTACTTCTAGCGTTACATATAAGCAAAACGGTATCTTCGTTACTTGCCATGATGATTTGTTTCACTTCCATGTTTTGCAAGTGGGATATGGAGCACTTTTGGTGTCGGTCAAGAAGGAAAAAAACATAGCACTTTTCCCAACCCTTGCTCCTTCAAACGCTTAGAACTTTTTTGTCTTTCGTCCGATCTTCGATTTGACCCCCATATTTGGTGTTGCAAATTTAATTTCCTTTCTTTTGGTACCTTTGGCGTCCTTCTAGCTCTTCTGGTTTTCGAGATATTCATGTTTTGTCGTCGACCTTCGTTCCAAACAAGTTCTTCGTGTAATTGCAAAAACTGGTAGAGTAATTCCAAAATCTCACAGAAAGCGTTACTTCTAGCGTTACATAAAAGCAAAACGGTTTCTTCGTTACTTGCCATGATGATTTGTTTCACTTCCATGTATTGCAAGTGGGATATGGAGCACTTTTGGTGTCGGTCGCGATGGAAAAAAACATAGCACCTTTCCCAACCTCTGCTCTGTCAAGGACTTTTGTCTTTTTTTTCTTTCGTCCGATCTTCGATTTGACCACCTTGATAGATTAATTCCAAAATCTCACAGAAAGCGTTACTTCTAGCGTTACATATAAGCAAAACGGTTTTTTCGTTACTTGCCATGATGATTTGTTTCACTTCCAAGTATTGCAAGTGGGATATGGAGCACTTTTGGTGTCGGTCGAGATGGAAAAAAACATAGCACCTTTCCCAACCTCTGCTCTTTCAAGGGCTTTTGTCTTTTTTTTCTTTCGTCCGATCTTCGATTTGACCACCATGATAGATTTAATCCAAAATCTCTTAGAAAGCGTTACTTCTAGCGTTACATATAAGCAAAACGGTTTCTTCGTTACTTGCCATGATGATTTGTTTCACTTCCATGTATTGCAAGTGGGATATGGAGCACTTTTGGTGTCTGTCGAGAAGGAAAAAAACATAGCACTTTTCCCAACCCTTGCTCCTTCAAACGCTTAGAACTTTTTTGTCTTTCGTCCGATCTTCGATTTTACCCCCATATTTGACGTCGCAAATTTAACTTCCTTTCTTTTGGTACCTTTGGCGTCCTTCTAGCTCTTCTAGTTTTCGAGATATTCATGTTTTGTCGTCGACCTTCGTTCCAAACAAGTTCTTCGTGTAATTGCAAAAACTGGTAGAGTAATTCCAAAATCTCACAGAAAGCGTCACTTCTAGCGTTACATAAAAGCAAAACGGTTTCTTCGTTACTTGCCATGATGATTTGTTTCACTTCTGTTAGCGCCGTAAAGTAGGCAAAGGATGCCCCAGTAGCACAGTCCTTTGCATAAGATAATTATGTTACCAGTAGTAGATATGTTAGTGATAGATAAGTAATAAGTGTTTGTGAGATAAGATCTAGCGTTAAGATAACATGTTAGATTACATCAATAAATGTATTTTAGTCTAAGCTGAACCATCGACTTGAGCTATCGGAACATTGGTCCTGCGAACCGGATAGAATTTGGATTCTTGTAACATTCATCCGGAGTAAACCGCGTTAGAGAGTTGATTCGCGGAAAGAGTTTGAGTTCAGTGGATGGTAGTTAGATTCACTAGTTCGTGGTGGTTGCCGTGGTGAAATTGTGACCATTGGACCTGTACGTGAACGACCGTGTCAAGCGGCAACCAAATCCAGCAAAGCGCGCGCGAATTTGAGTCGACGCTACAGTGTGGCACAAAAAGTTGGCGGTTGGCGTATAAGGATTAGCGTTTCTCGGGACAAAAATAATAAGGAAAATGCCCGTTTCGGACAAAATGGTGCGTCAGTTGAAACGCGTATACAACGACAAGTTAGCGGGAGTTGATTTTTTTTATGAGTTCGTCGAAAATTATACCGAAAACCAGCAGTGCCAGATAAGCAGCCTCCTCATTTCGCTAGAAGAGGCTAAGAGTAACTTCGAAAGTGCGAGAGAAAAGTTACTAACGGAACACGAAGAATGTGATACGGTGGAACTTTTGACTGAAAAACAAGCCTTCTACGGGAAGTTCCATCGGGTGAAGGGCTTTCTGTTGGAGAAGCAAGATGGGGCGGACGGCCATAGGCCGGCTGCAAATAGTACAATGGCGAATGCAAGTTTTACAAATTCGCAAGTGAGGCTTCCCAAAATTGATCTACCGGCGTTCGATGGTGATAAAACAAAATGGATGAGCTTCAAGGACCGCTTCACTGCAATGGTTCACGATGCAGAGTTGTCGGACATAATGAAGCTGCAATATTTGTTGGCTTCGCTAAAAGGAGATGCTGCCAGGTTATTCGACCACGTAAAGCTTGTAGAAGGAAACTAAAACAGTACGTGGCAAGCTTTGTTGGATCGGTTTGATGATGCGAAGATGCTGAAACGGGACTACTTCAAGGCGTTGGTGGATCTGCAACCGATGGCTGCCGCAACGGCGGAGGAATTGACTCGTATCGTCAACGAATCGAAGCGCTTAGTGCTTGGGATGGACAGATTGCAGGAGCCTGTATCTTCCTGGGATACCCCATTATCAAGTCTGGTAAGATACAAGTTCGACGAGCAAACACTAATGGCTTTCGAACTTATTGCAGCCGAGCAGAAGACGGATACCTTTAAGGCATTGATGGAGTTTTGTGAGCGGCGCC